>NW_021700059.1:0-9420 GCF_005190385.1 Monodon monoceros
TAAAAGTATGAGATTAGAGCATTCCCTAACACCATACACAAAAATAAACTCAAAATGGATTAAAGACCTAAATGTAAGGCCAGAAACTATCAAACTCTTAGAAGAAAACATAGGCAGAACACTCTATGACATAAATCACAGCAAGATCCTTTTTGACCCACCTCCTAGAGAAATGGAAATAAAAACAAAAATAAACAAATGGGACCTAAGGAAACTTAAAAGCTTTTGCACAGCAAAGGAAACCATAAACAAGACCAAAAGACAACCCTCAGGATGGGAGAAAGTATTTGCAAATGAAGCAACTGACAAAGGATTAATCTCCAAAATTTACAAGCAGCTCATACAGCTCAATATCAAAAAAAATAAACAACCCAGTCCAAAAATGGGCAAAGACCTAAATAAACATTTCTCCAAAGAAGATATACAGACTGCCAACAAACACATGAAAGAATGCTTAACATCATTAATCATTAGAGAGATGCAAATCAAAACTACAATGAGCTACCATCTCACACCAGTCAGAATGGCCATCATCAAAAAATCTAGAAACAATAAATGCTGGAGAGAGTGTGGAGAAAAGGGAACCCTCTTACACTGTTGGTGGGAATGTAAATTGATGCAGCCACTGTGGAGAACAGTATGGAGGTTCCTTAAAAAACTGCGAATAGAACTAACATATGACCCAGCAATCCCACTACTAGACATATACCCTGAGAAAACCATAATTCAAAAAGTCATGTACCAAAATGTTCATTGCAGCTCTATTTACAATAGCCCAGAGATGGAAACAACCTAAGTGTCCATCATCAGATGAATGGATAAAGAAGATGTGGCACATATATACAATGGAATATTACTCAGCCATAAAAAGAAACGAAATTGAGCTATTTGTAATGAGGTGGATAGACCTAGAGTCTGTCATACAGAGTGAAGTAAGTCAGAAAGAGAAAGACAAATACCGTATGCTAACACATATATATGGAATTTAAGAAAAAAAAAATGTCATGAAGAACCTAGGGGTAAGACAGGAATAAAGACACAGACCTACTAGAGAATGGACTTGAGGATATGGGGAGGGGGAAGGGTAAGCTGTGACAACGCGCGAGAGAGGCCTGGACATATATACACTACCAAATGTAAGGTAGATAGCTAGTGGGAAGCAGCCGCATAGCACAGGGAGTTCAGCTCGGTGCTTTGTGACTGCCTGGAGGGGTGAGATAGGGAGGGTGGGAGGGAGGGAGATGCAAGAGGGAAGAGATATGGGAACATATGTATATGTATAACTGATTCACTTTGTTATAAAGTAGAAACTAACACAGCATTGTAAAGCAATTATACTCCAATAAAGATGTAAAAAAATAAAATAAAATAAATGGATCACTGTTTTAGTTATATATTGCTTTGTGACAAATTACCCCAAAACTTAGCAACTTAAAACAATAAACATTTATCATCTCAAGTTACTTTAGGTCAGGAGTTCAGGAACTTAATTTTCGTTAGGTGATTCTGGCTAAGAGTCTTTCATAAGATTGAAGTGAAGATGTCAGTGGGAGTTGCATTCATCTGAAGGCTTGACTTTGGCTGGAGGATCTATTTCCAGGATGGCTCATCACCTGGCTATTGGCAGGAGGCCTCAGTTCCTATTAGCTGTTGGCTGGACGCCACATGAAATTCTGCAGAGGGCTGCTTGAGTATCCTCATAAGATGGCAGGTGACTTCCCTCAGAGTGACTTATTTGAGAGAGAGCAGGGAGGAAATCACAGTGCCTTTATGAGCTAGTCTTTTTAGTCAGACATCATCAATTCTATCACAATGTATTTATTAGAAGCAAGTCACCAAGTTCAGTCTACACTCAAAAGAGGAAGAATTAAATCTCACTCCTTCAAGGAAGGACTATCAGAGAATTTCTGGACATATTTTACAATCACCATAACCATCAATGAGCAAGACATAATACAAAAATGAAGAGGGAACTAAACCATAGTATATGCCAATGATTAACAACTGACTTAGCCTCTAGGGGAAGAAGATGTGATAAGCTACATCAAAACACATTCTGAAAATTTCCCTTTAAGTTCCTTTTCTCAATTTCTGGCTTTTTCTCTTCTCCTTGCTACTGCATCCCAAATAACATAAAGATTTTTTTAGCTGTCCTAACACTGCAGTGTCCTACTCAGACAAGTCTTCCTCCTCAAAAATACTCTATACTTATAAATTATTGTTTAGCCATTTCCTTTCCATTACATCTAGTCATAAGTTTTATTTCCTTAGTGTAGACTACAGCAGACCTAGATTTTTAAAATCCAGTTACATTTTTAGAGTTGGATGAAATGGATCTCCCAAATCATTTCACCATTAGAAAATTAAATCAACATGCCAAAACTTATATTTCAACAAATAATAAAAGAGAAAAGGTAATGGATAAACTGAAGAATTATGAAATAGAGCTGTAACTGCTCACAGAGATTTTCTAGTTCAGGTCCATGGCTTTCTCTTCAGTGCGTGAAGCGAGGCCCACTTAAATATTTTGTTCCGAAGTTGCCCAGCTAGTTAATGGGCACAATTTGAACTATCTTTCAAGTTTGTTAATTTCCAGTTTAATATTCTTTCCACTATATCACAGTTCATTTTGGTCTTCATTTTTAGACCTTTTTAATGGATTATTTCAGAATTTTATTTTAGCTTTACTTAGAGGAAGTCAACTTGCAAAGTGAATCTAGGTTCTGTAATTCACAGTGTGTATTTAGGTCAGTAGGTAGAGTTAGGCATATAGTTTGTTGTCCCAAGCAGGACTTCTTAGGAGTAAAAGAGGGTGCTATTAGTAATTGTATTAGGCTGACAGATGTAAATTGGAAAGGCTTTGGGTAAACTGTTATAAGTGTCAACCTATTAGTAGGTGTATAACGAGTAGAGAAGCTTCTGGGTTGTTCTCATACTATATTTATACTTTCTAAATATTTTCAACACATATGTTCATTTGACCATAGCACATAATTTAATAATCCAAGAAAAGAGTTTGGTTTTTTTTTTCAATAACTGTCTTCCGGATAGTCCTAAAGTTCCTTTGAGAATGGCAGGAAAGAGAGTTCCAAATCCTGATCAAGGTAATCAATCAAGCAATCAATTAATTAATTTAATAGATACGTATTGTTCATTGTGTACCAGGCATTGTTTTAGGAGCCAGAGATATGATAATGAATAAAACATACAAAAACCTCTATGTTCTTGAGACCTATATTCTAGTAATTAAACAAAAGTGATTTTATTGATCTATACAATTAGCAAGATTTGGGTTTTTCATTCCTTGTTTCAGTAATGGGGATAGATGTATTATTGAGGCATCCCTGTTCTTAGGCCAGATTCCTTGGTGACCTATGCCATTTACTACAAATCAGTAGATTGAGATATAGTAAGGGATGCAACGGAAGTCATGGCTCAGACAGTTTTTCTGTGTGTGAAATTATCCGAGCAATATGGGGTTACTCCTATGACCTTGAACTCTGTAGTCTTATAGTCTGATCCAGTGAGCTGATTTGCTTCAACAAAGCAAACTCATTTGTCTAGCCCAAGGGAAACATTTTGCCAATTTTACAGTTGGATAGTTCCTTTTTAAAAAAATGCATTAGTAGTTATTTCAGCATTAAGATTTCCCATAAATTAAATCTGTGTAATTTCCAGCTGAGCTAGAATTTCACCAGAATGATAGAGTCCTACTAATTACAGTGTTAAGTAAATCCTCATCCTCTCTGTAAGTAACGTACGTGGTAACGTACTCTTCTGTAGATGTATAAATTAAGCCACCAGGAGGTTAACTAATTTGCTCAAGGTATGTGGCAGGGTTGAAATTGAATCCAAAAACCTTGATTCCTAATTTTTAAAATCAGATGATCTCTTTTCCTATGTTTAGCTATATTTATAAATGAAAATCTATATATAAATAATAGTCTATGTATACAAATAATATCCTATTTCTAGAAATAATTTATCTATTATCTATCTATCATCATCATCTACCTATTATAATATCAATATGAATATAGTATTAACAGTGTAATAGTGTTGGGATTCACCCAGTAAGATCTTTTAAGTGGTTAGTTTATTCTAAGGACCTTCAAGAATAGAAAACCTCAGGGATATGGATGAGTTTAAGTCAAAAAAACATTTACATTCCCCAACTTGTTCAGCTGTTTGGTGGTACAGTAAAGGATGAAAATAATTGAACTTTCCTCACGAAGTTTTATTCTCCTCCTAGGCTTGCACTAAGCAAGAGTGGCCTGTGAATAGCTTTTCTAGGCTAAACGGAATGTCTGAGAGTTACTTTTGGACATTGGAGGAGGTTCCAGAATTTGGGAGTTAGGTGTATAGGAAAAGTTTTTACTGTCTATATTTTGCAGGAAAATACCATCCTTAACCAAATTATGAAAGAGAAAGTCCAGTGGCATATTTACTTCTACCATAATCACCATCATCACCATTATCATCTAAATGTAGTTAAGCACCCACGTGCATTTAAATGTCTATGCTGTTTATAGTGATAGATGAAAGGGAAGCAAAACGAAGATCCTGAAATGTTTCTCCAACTCTTGCTAAAGAAAGATGAGAGGCCTTTCTAAAATCCTTTTGTACCCTAAAATAATGAATTAAAATAATTTTCTTCCAATTATTCATCCTAACACTTTTTATTTAATCAAAAGACAAATAAGTTTAAGGACATCAATGGGTAAAAATTGCATTTAAATCAGGAAAGAGAAAATCTGCAATGATTTTTGTTAAAACCATAGCCCCAGAACAACAGTGTAAAGATCCAACATCACAAACCAAACAAAAAATCCCAAACACCAAAATAACCAAAAGACAACACAGGCACTGTTTTTATGCTACATATAAAGGAAACATTTAGGGTTCACACTGCTCAATATATTTCTCCAAACACAAATTAATTCTGTTTGTTTGAAAACTTATTAGGCCTTAGGACAGTCTGGTCATGCAATTGATCCATACTCACAAATTTTATTGATATCTTTGAAAAATCTGCACAGGAAATGACTAAGATTGAATCTTAGAAATTATGTATGTCTAAAGTAGATTTAATTTTGAAGGTGTTAATTTGGAAAGATCAAGGAGATTAAGGGGGGATAAATTGAAAACGCCCCCATACAAAAAAAAACATTAATCTAATTTTCTGGGTGAACACTTTTGCTGACAGTTCAATTTCTCTTTTAGAAGTTTGGCCAAAATTGATTACAATTATCAAACTTTAAGTAAAATGCAGTTTGCTTTCCAAATCTCTCACAAACACACAGACACACAGATGCACACACATACAAATTCAGAACACACCTTTAATTTTCAGGTCTTTATTGATGATTCCAGAGCAGGCAACATTACAGAATGGACTAAGAGACCAGTAGAATATGTTTCTTATTATATGAACTACTGTAAGGTAGTTCATTAGCAAAATGTATAAGCAAATAATATACTAAGAGACAAATGAGTCACATTGTACATCAAGAAAATTCTAAGAGAACACAGGCAAATCCATCTGAAGCCCTTGAAGAGCTTTGTAATTTCATGATGAAATATACAAACAAGCTGTAATTTCCCCTACATTAAAAAAACAAAACCAAACCTCTTTTGACCCAATATCTCCCTTTAGCTACTGCTTCATTGCTTTGCTTCCTTTCATAACAAACTTCTTTGAAAATGTCTCCAATTCTTATTCCCTTTCATGCTGGAACTCACTCCAGTCAAAATAGTTCATGTCAGGGTCACCATTGACCCTCTTTTTGTCAAATCAAAAGGCTTTTTTTCCCAGTCTTCAACTTATTTGATGATTTACTACAGTTGATCTCTCTCTCTTTCTTGAAGCAGCTTACTTTCTTCACTCGGCTCCTGAAATAAACCACTATCTTGGTTCTTCTATTATCTTACTGGTTTTTTCTTTAAAACTCTTCAATGATTTAATTTCCCTCAGAGCAAAAGCCAAGGTCCTTACAATGGCCCACAAGGCACTCTTTTTGTCTTCCAGCCTCTTTGCCTTACAAATTTTGTATTATAATCATTCTGTCACTTCCTTTCTTCCTGCCATTTTGGCTTCTCTGTTTTTTATGAGCAGGCCAGGTATGCTCCTACCTCAGAGCTTTTTCACTGGCTCTTCCTCCTCCTAGAATATCTACGTGAATTGCTCCTTTACTTCCTTCAGGTTTTTACTCCTGTGATACTATGTCTGTGAGCTCCCAACCCTCTTTACCCTCATCATACTTAACTTTTTTTCCATAGTGCTTATCACCACCTGACATATTACATATTTACTTTTAAAGTTGACTATTGGGGCTTCCCTGGTGGCGCAGTGGTTGAGAGTCCGCCTGCCGATGCAGGGGACACGGGTTCGTTCCCCGGTCCGGGAAGATCCCACATGCCGCGGAGCAGCTAGGTCCGTGAGCCATGGCCGCTGAGCCTGCGCGTCTGGAGCCTGTGCTCCACAACAGTGAGAGGCCCGCGTACCGCAAAAATTAAAAAATAAAATAAAGTTGACTATTATCTGTCTCTATCACTAGAATATAAGTTCAATGGGCAGAACCATCAGTTTACTCCATGCCATAACCTTAGCACTTAGAATGATTGACACAAAATGGCCCTCAATAAAAATGTATCGGAAAATGTATGGACAGAAGAATGAATCCTTGACTAAATGAATAAATAAAAACAACTTAGTTCATTAAAATCCCTGGTAGCAGATGATAATTAACAATTAGTTTTTAAGAGTCAATTATAGTAAATGGGGATTGCTTTACTTAACCAACTTTTCTGATACTCTAGCTGATTCAGAATTTCCTTATGCAGAACTAAAAATATGTACTGTGATCTGAATCATAATGATTCACTCAGTGAATTAAGGGGCATAGTTACCCTTTGCTGTTGATTTGTACACTGTTCCCTCTGAGAAGGAAAACCAGCTGCACTGGAAAAGAAAAATGAATTTAAAATTTTCCACACTAAAACTTATAGCAATTTTAATGAACTGACTGGTATCATCATTGATAGAGACTAAAATTTCTACTTTAGTACACTGCTTGCAGTTTGGGGAGTTGCTGAGGAGCGAAGTAGTTCCATGTTTGATTACACTGGCTCAATAGTTAGACTTTCCCAGAACAGGTACGTAAAATAAAGGGCACAAGTAATTTTGAAAATTATTTACAAAACTAAAAGTAGTCATTTATTTACTTATTTATTACCACCATTTGCATGCTTCGATCAAATCTGGAAACCTATATAAAAAATGTGAAAAGATATAAAAACCCCAAGATTCAGTTTTATGTACTTTTTCCTCACACTCACTCTTACTTGCAGTCTTACTGTATTTATTCTCATTCTGTTATGCTTCCAGCTAATGTATAACTTAGCTGATGTTCTCTAGAGACCAAAGCCTTTCAGGATACGATTCATTTCCTCCTCTGTACTACCCTATATTACTGTAATATACTTATTGACCTTATTGCCTTAAAAAAAAATCTATCTCCCATCAGACTGTGAGTTCCTCAGCAGGGACAATCAAGACTAACCCTTTCTTTGTACTCCTGGAGCCTAGTACAGTGTGTGGTCCATAGCAGTCTCTCTATAAATATTTGTCAAAATAAATTGATTTGTTCCATTTGCAGGAGTAATGGGAAGAGGGTAAACATCTGCTACTTTCTTGTTTCTAGAATGAAATACATTAATTAGCTGCTGAGTTGAATTATTCTAAGTAAATTCTTACATAGTTGCTTGTAATTCAGGGGTTCAGTCCTATCATTTTCAGCTGTTTACCTTCTGGGCTTCAGTCTGGCATGTAAAATGGTCATAATAATAGTTAATAATAGAAATATGATGAGGAATAGATGGGACAATATATTAAAGGATTTTCCATGGTGTCTAGAACATAGTAAATATCTGTTAGCTATTTTTGTTATTATTAGTAATTGGGGTTTGTTTTGGTAACCAGTGCATTATAACAGATGAAACATTCAGCTCATATTAGTTGGAATTATTATTATTGGTTTGGTTTTAGTCTTTTTTTCTTTACATCTTTATTGGAGTATAATTGCTTTACAATGGTGTGTTAGTTTCTGCTTTATAACAAACTGAATCAGTTATACATATACATATGTTCACATATCCCTTCCCTATGGCGTCTCCCTCCCTCCCACCCTCCCTATCCCACCCCTCTAGGTGGTCGCAAAGCACTGAGCTGATTTGCCTATGCTATGCAGCTGCTTCCCACTAGCTATCTATTTTACATTTGGTAGTGTATATATGTCCATGCCACTCTTTCACTTTGTCACAGCTTACCCTTCCCCTTCCCCATATCCTCAAGTCCATTCTCTAGTAGGTCTGCGTATTTATTCCCGTCTTACCTCTAGGTTCTTCATGACCATTTTTTTGTTTGTTTTTTTAGATTCCATATATATGTGTTAGCATACGGTATTTGTCTTTCTCTTTCTGACTTACTTCACTCTGTATGACAGACTCTAGGTCCATCCACCTCACTACAAATAACTCAGTTTCGTTTACTTTTATGGCTGATTAATATTCCATTGTATATATGTGCTACATCTTCTTTATCCATTCATCCAATGATGGACACTTAGGTTGTTTCCATCTCCTGGCTATTGTAAATAGAGCTGCAATGAACATTTTGGTACATGACTCTTTTTGAATTATGATTTTCTCAGGCTATATGCCCAGTAGTGGGATTGTTGGGTCATATGGTAGTTTTATTTGTAGTTTTTGAAGGAACCTCCATACTGTTCTCCATAGTGGCTGAACCAATTCACATTCCCACCAACAGTGCAAGAGGGTTCCCTTTTCTCCACACCCTCTCCAGCATTTATTGTTTCTAGATTTTTTGATGATGGCTATTCTGACTGGTGTGAGATGATATCTCATTGTAGTTTTGATTTGCATTTCTCTAATGATTAATGATGTTGAGCATTCTTTCACGTGTTTGTTGGCAGTCTGTATATCTTCTTTGGAGAAATGTTTATTTAGGTCTTTGCGCATTTTTGGATTGGGTTGTTTGTTCTTTAGTTATTGAGCTGCATGAGCTGCTTGTAAATTTTGGAGATTAATCCTTTGTCTGTTGCTTCATTTGCAAATACTTTCTCCCATCCTGAGGGTTGTCTTTTGGTCTTGTTTATGGTTTCCTTTGCTGTGCAAAAGCTTTTAAGTTTCCTTAGGTCCCATTTGTTTATTTTTGTTTTTATTTCCATTTCTCTAGGAGGTGGGTCAAAAAGGGTCTTGCTGTGACTTATGTCATAGAGTGTTCTGCCTATGTTTTCCTCTAAGAGTTTGATAGTTTCTGGCCTTACATTTAGGTCTTTAATCCATTTTGAGCTTATTTTTGTGTATGGTGTTAGGGAATGCTCTAATCTCATACTTTTA
>NW_021700060.1:0-2772 GCF_005190385.1 Monodon monoceros
GGTACGGTTTAGTGTTAGCGTACTGGTTAGGATTAGGGGACGGGTTAGGGTAAGGCTTCTGGTAAGGGTTAGGGTAAGGGTTAGGGTTAGGGTTAGGATTAGGGGATGGGGACGGTTTAGGGTACAGGTTAGGGTACGCAAAGGGTTTAGAGTGAGCGTATGTGTTAGGGTACTGTTAGTGTTAGCGTACGTGTTTGCATTAGGGGACGGGTTAGAGTAAGGCTTAGGGTAAGGTTTAGGGTTAGGGTTAGGGTTACGGTTAGGGGACGGGGACGGTTTAGGTTACAGTTTAGTGTACGAGAAGAGTTTAGTGTAAGCGTATGTGTTAGGGTACGGGTTAGTGTTAGCGTACGGGTTAGCATTAGGGGACGGGTTAGGGTAAGGCTTCGGGTAAGGGTTAAGGTTAGGTTTAGGGTTAGGGTTAGGGTTAGGGGATGGGGACGGTTTAGGGTACAGGTTAGGGTACGAAAACGTTTTAGGGTGAGCGTAACTGTTAAGGTACGGGTTAGTGTTAGCGTACGGGTTAGGATTAGAGGACAGGTTAGGGTAAGGCTTTGGGTAAGGGTTAGGGTTAGGGATGGGTTAGGGGACGGGGACGGTTTAGGGTACAGGTTAGGGTACGACAACGGTTTAGAGTGAGCGTACGTGTTAGGGTACGTGTTAGTGTTAGCGTACGGTATAGGATTAGGGGACGGGTTAGAGTAAGGCTTCGGGTAAGGGTTAGGGTTAGGGTTAGTGTTAGGGTTAGGGGACGGGGACGGTTTAGGTACACGTTAGGGTACGTCAACGGTTTAGGGTGTGCATACGTGTTAGGGCACGGGTTAGTGTTAGCGTACGGCTTAGGTTTAGGGGAAGGGTTAGGGTAAGGCTTCGGGTAAGGGTTGGGGTTAGGGTTAGGGTTATGGTTAGGGGACGGGGATGGGTACGGTTTAGGGTACAGGTTAGGGTACGACAACGGTTTAGGGTTAGCGTACGTGTTAGGGCATGGGTTAGTGTTAGCGTACGTGTTAGGATTAGGTGATGGTTTAGGGTAAGGCTTTGCGTAAGGGTTAGGGTTAGGGTTATGGTTAGGGTTAGGGTTAGGTGACAGGGACGGTTTAGGGTACAGGTTAGGGTACGACAGAGGTTTAGGGTGAGCGTACGTGTTAGGGTACGGGTTAGTGTTAGAGTACGGTTTAGGATTAGGGGACCGGTTAGGGTAAGGCTTCGGTTAAGGGCTAGGATTAGGGTTAGGGTTAGTTTTAGTGATAGGGGACGAGGACGGTTTATGGTACAGGTTAGGGTACAACAACAGTTTAGGGTGAGCGTACGTGTTAGGGTACGGGTTAGTGTTAGCGTACGGGTTAGGATTAGGGGACGGGTTAGTGTAAGGCTTCGGGTAAAGTTTAGGTTTAGGGTTAGGGTTAGGGTTAGGGGACAGGGACGGTTTAGGGTACAGGTTAGTGTACGACAACGTTTTAGGGTGAGCGTACGTGTTAGGGTACGTGATAGTGTTAGCGTACGGTTTAGGTTTAGTGGACGGGTTAGGGTAAATCTTCGGGTAAGGGATACGGTTAGGGTTAGGATTAGGGTTAGGGTTTGGGGACGGGGATGGTTTAGGGTGCAGGTAAGGGTATGACAATGGTTTAGGGTGAGCGTACGTGTTAGGGTATGGGTTAGTGTTAGCGTACGGGTTAGGATTTGGGGACGGGTTAGGGTAAGGCTTCGGGTAAGGGTTAAGGTTAGGGTTAGTGTTACGGTTAGGGCACGGGGACGGGGATGGTTTAGGGTACATGTTAGTGTACGACAACGGTATAGGGTGAGCGTAAGTGTTAGGGTACGGGTTAGTGTTAGCGTACGGGTTAGGATTAGGGGACGAGTTAGGGTAAGGCTTCGGGTAAGTGTTAGGGTTAGGGTTAGGGTTAGGGTTAGGGGATGGGGAGGGTTTAGGGTAGAGTTTACGGTACGACAACAGTTTAGGGTGAGCGTACATGTTAAGGTACAGGTTAGGGTTAGCGTACGGGTTAGGATTAGGGGACGGGTTAGGGTAAGGCTTCGGGTAAGGGTTAGGGTTAGGTTTAGGGTTAGGCTTAGGGGACGGGGACGGTTTAGGGTACACGTTAGGGTACGACAATGGTTTAGGGTGTGCATACGTGTTAGGTCACGGGTTAGTCTTAGCGTACGGGTTAGGTATAAGGGAAGTGTTAGGGTAAGGCTTCGGGTAATGGTTAGGGTTAGGGTTAGGGTTAGGGGATGGGGATGGGTACAGTTTAGGGTACAGGTTAGGGTACGACAACGGTTTAGGGTGAGCGTACATTTTAGGGTACGTGTTAGTGTTAGCGTATGGTTTAGGATAACGGGACGGGATAGTGTAAGGCTTCGGGTAAGGGTTAGGATTAGGGTCAGGTTTAGGGTTAGGGGACGGGGACAGGGACGGTTTAGGGTACAGGTTTGGGTACGACAACGGTTCAGGGTGAGCGTACATGTTAGGGCACGGGTTAGTGTTAGCATACAGGTTAGGATTAGGGGACGGTTAAGGGCAAGGCTTCGGGTAAGGTTTAGGGTTAGGGTTAGGGTTAGGGTTGGGGACAGGAATGGTTTCGGGTAGAGATTAGGGTACGACAACAATGTAGGGTTATCATACGTGTTAGGGTACGGTTTAGTGTTAGCGTACTGGTTAGGATTAGGGGACGGGTTAGGGTAAGGCTTCTGGTAAGGGTTAGGGTAAGGGTTAGGGTTAGGGTTAGGATTAGGGGATGGGGACGGTTTAGGGTACAGGTTAGGGTACGCAAA
>NW_021700061.1:0-1037 GCF_005190385.1 Monodon monoceros
CAGATTTAAGCTATATTTTTGTAATGAAAGTCTCTGTCACAGTTTTGAATTTTAGGATTAAGAATTATTCACTTTAAGGGAGGGTGGGAGAGAGACACAAGAGGGAGAGGATATGGGGATATATGTATACATATAGCGAATTCACTTTTTTATACAGCAGAAACTAACACAACATTGTAAAGCAATTATACTCCAATAAAGATGTTAAAAAAAGAATTATTCACTAAAATAGGCCTCTATTTTATTTTTATTTATGAATAACAACTTATATTTTCAATTGTTTGAATATTCTAGTACCATTAATAAATTATTTTTGTATTTCATAGGCTCCAGAATATAAGCATGAATGTGAAATAGAGCTTCACTGTATAAAATATAGCAAGAATAACTTTTAAACATATGCTGAACTCAATGGTAACCATATATCCATGGATAGGTAACTTTTTAGGAAGACGTATCATGATAATAGGGGAAATTCTGGGAGGGTTCTTATACCTTGCTTGGAACATCAACTCAATAGGGAGAAATGTAATATGCTAGTGTGATTAAGGTCAAGTGTCATTCTATAATTACAGGGACACATATAGTCCCAATGGTCCCAGGGCTGACTTTTCCCTAAAAAAAGTAGTTGGGCTGGATTTTGGTTGTCAACTTTGCACGGCTGTCACTCTCTTCTAAGGTTTTCTCTGCTTTCAAGAAGCATATTTGAACAAGATTTCTTTACAAGATAGTTATGAGTTAGGATTTTCCAATGATAGGTATTTGAACAATACTTGGAAGGTACAGAGAAAGAAAGGCTGTTATGCTCGGGAGATTATTGAAACTTCGCACTCATGATGGCATCTCAGACATCTCTTTCAGCTCCTATTTTGCGGCTTGGATGACCAGAAATGGTAGATTTTCAGACTTCTCTGCAAGTACCATTTTACTCTTTGGTGGCCAGATGTGGAGGCATCTCCGATTTTCCCATGAGCTTCCACTTCAAGGACACTGTAGGCAAGCACAATAGTTTTCTGATTTCCCTGGGCCCTAGCATC
>NW_021700062.1:0-881 GCF_005190385.1 Monodon monoceros
CATGGCTCACTGTGACATAATACACAGCCTAAACCAGCACACGTGGATACACACGACTCACTCGGTCATTATGCACCATCAATACCTGCAGAAACACACACACACATAGACACCTCACTGGGACTCAGTGCCCAGGTTATACCAACAAACACTCACACACACTCACGGATCACTGTGACTCAATGCACAGCCTATATCAGCCCGCATACACAAACAAACACACGGCTGATAGTGACTCAATGCACAGCCTTTATCAGCATGCATACTCACATACACAAAGCTCACTGTGACTCATTGTCCAGCCAATACCAGCACACAAACACAAACACATGGCTCACTGTGATTCAGTGCACAGCCTATAACAGCAGACACATGCACACAGCCATAGAGGTGCATGGCTCACTGTATCTCAATGTACATCTGACACCAGCACATTCACACACACACACACACTGTGACTCAATGCTCACACTACACCAGCACACTCACAGGCACACAGTTTACTGTGAATGAATTCACGACCTATACAAGCTCACACAGCTCACTATGAGTCCATTCACAGCATATACCTGCATGCACACACACACACGTCCGTGACTCAGTTCACAGTCTATACCAGCATACACACACACATGGATCACTGTGACTGAATTCATGGCCTATACTGGCACACGCACACACCTAGCTCACTATGAGACAATGCACAGCCTATACCTGCACACAAGCACACACACACTCATAGCCGTGACTCAGTTCATAGTCTATACAAGCAAAAACACACATGGCTCACTGTGACACGACACACAGCCTAAACCAGCACACATGGATACACACACACATACAAGACACGCTGTATCTCAATGCACCATCATACTTGTGCA
>NW_021700062.1:981-1849 GCF_005190385.1 Monodon monoceros
CAATGCACAGCCTATACCTGCACACAAGCACACACACACTCATAGCCGTGACTCAGTTCATAGTCTATACAAGCAAAAACACACATGGCTCACTGTGACACGACACACAGCCTAAACCAGCACACATGGATACACACACACATACAAGACACGCTGTATCTCAATGCACCATCATACTTGCGCAAACACACACACAAAAAGATGCTACACTGGGACTCAGTCCCCAGATTCTACCAACACACACTCACACGCATACACTCACAGATCACTGTGACTCAATGCACAGCCTATAGCAGCATGCATACTCACACACACATGGCTCACTGTGATTCAATGCACAGCTTATAATTGCACACATGGATGTACACACACACACACTGTTCTCTGTGACTCAGTGCCCAGCCTACATCTGAACAGACACACACACGCACAGCTCATGTGACTCAATGCATGGCCTATAATGGTGCACACTCAGACACACACACACAACTCACTGTATATCAATGCATAGCCTATACAAGCAGAGAGTCACACACAGGACACACAGAGAGTGATTGCCCAGGCTATGCATGCACACATGCACAGCCACACATAAAGCTCACTGTGACTCAACGCTCAGCCTTTACCAGCACACAGTTATGAACACACACACGGCTCACTGTGACTCAATGCACAGTATCTAACTGCACACACACATACAAACATGGCTCACTGTGAGTCAGTGCATAGCGAATACCAACACAAAAACACAACCACACAGATACACACACACCTCACTGTGACTCAAAGCACAACCTATACCAGCACACACACACACACATGCACACACACAAGGCCCACTGTGATTCAATGTCCAGCTAACACCTGA
>NW_021700063.1:0-39935 GCF_005190385.1 Monodon monoceros
TGAAGGTATCTTTAAATAATATTTTAAATAAAATTTCTGATTGTTGCTAGTATATAAAAATACAATTGACTTGTATATAGTAATCTTTTATCCTACAGTCCTACTAAAATAATTTATTAGTTCTAATGGCCTTCTTATAGACTTTTCTCTGTAGATGATCATGTTATTGGCAAATAAAGACAGTTTTACTTCAGCCTTCCTAATCTGGAAGACTTTGATGCTTTTTCTTGCCTGACTGCACTGGCTAGAACCTTCAGTATAATGTTGAGTAGCAACAGTGTCAGCAGACATTGT
Source organism: Monodon monoceros (assembly GCF_005190385.1). NCBI lineage: Eukaryota > Metazoa > Chordata > Mammalia > Artiodactyla > Monodontidae > Monodon > Monodon monoceros. The sequence continues at coordinate 295 of NW_021700063.1, forward strand.
TGCTTTGTTCCTGGTCTGGAGGAGAAAGCATTCCACTTTTCACTATTAAGTATGATGTTGGTAAGAGTGTCCTTGAGGAAATTCCCTTCTATTTCAACATTGCTAAGAGATTTTGCCAAGAATAAATGTTGGATTTTGTCAAATGCTTTTTCTGCATCTATAGAGACAATCATAGTTTTTCACTTTTAGTCTATAAACATGGCGAATTACATTGATTTTTAACTTTACATGAACCTCAGATAACTCTTTGTTATTAGATACATAAACACTTAGGACTATTATGACCTATTCATAAATTTATTCCATTATCATTCTTAAATGATCTGTTTTCCTTGACTCTAAAATCTATTTTGATATTCATATATCCACTCTAGCTTTCTTTTGATTAGTGTTAGCATGCTATATCTTTTTAATCTTTAAAATTTTAGCCTACGTAATGTCTTTATATTTAAAATTTGTTCTTATAGGCAGCATGTAGAAAGGCCTCACTTTTTAATCCAATTTGACAATCTCTGAAAATTTTAATTGGGGTGGTTAACCATTTAATGTTATTATTAATATTGTTGGGTTAAATCTACCAGATTGTTGTTTTCTGTTTATTCCATCTGTTCTTTGTTTCCTTTTCCTTCTTTTTGTGCCTTCTTTGGGTTAATTGAATATTTTTTATTCCATTTTATCTCCTTTGTTGGTTTATTAGTTGTAATTATTTTGTTTTTTTGATGACTGCTTTAGGATTTTTAGTAAACGTCTTTTACATACCACAGTTTATCTCAAGTGATACTATATCACTTGATGTATCATAATATATCTCCATTTCTCTACTTGCAGCCTTTGTGCATTGTCATATATTCTATTTCTATATGTATTATAAACACCATACATCTTGTTATTTTCCCTTTAAACAGTTAATTTTCTTTTAAAGAGATTTTGAAAATAAGAAAACAAGTCTTTTATATTTACTCATGTCATTACCATTTCCATAGCTCTTCATTCCTATGTAGATCCCAAATTTCCATCTGGTATCATTTTCTTTATATCTGAAGCATTTCTTTTAACATTTCTTGTAGTGCAGTTCTGCTGGTTATAAATTCTCTCAGTTTTCATACATCTGAAAAAGTTTTTATGTCACCTTTGTTTTTGAAAGCTATTTTCCTTGGGTATAGAAGTCTACGTTGATGGTTTTATTCTTTCAGTATTTTAAAGATGTTTCTTTGTCACCTAGCCTACTTATGTTCTGCTGTCATTCTGATATTTGTTTCTTTGTACATAATGTATTTTTATTCCCCCTGGCTGCTTTTTCGTTTTGTTCTTTATCACTGGTTTTAAGTAATTTGATTAATATAAGCCTTGGTGTAGTTTTCTCCATGTTTCCTTTTTTAAAATTTTTATTTTATATTGGAGTACAGTTGATTAACAATGTTGTGTGAGTTTCAGGTGTACAGCAAAGTGAATCAGTTATACATATACATGTATCTTTTCTTTTTCAAATTCTTTTCCCATTTAGGTTATTATAGAGTAATAGAAATAGAAATGAAAAATAATGGAATTTTCATATAAGAATGCAGATTTCCAGCTATTCTTGAAACATCTTTCCTGGGGATATCTCAGAACAACAGAGAGGTATTTAGAAGGCTAACATTTAGTAATCAAGGCTTTGCATGGGGGGTGAGAGTAGGGCTGGGTATCTTCTTCATTGCCCCCAGTTCCACGCTCCATTCTTCTCCACCCTGCCCTGGTCCTATGATGCTGACTTCTGTGACTGCATCCACAGACTTCCTGGCCCTCTGGCTTCCTGTTGAGTTCAGCCGATCAGAGGCACTGGAAGGGAAGTAGAAGGTGGAAGGAAAGTCTGGCTTCCTATTTTCTGGCTGACTACAGGTTGGCCAAATCCTTCTTCAAAAGGCTGTAGCTTTTGGCAAATGCTTATCCATACTTATCCATCCTTATCTATACTGTTCTCTCTCTGGGTTCCAGTGACTCTGCCTAAGTGCAAGGGGCTAGGAAACATAGAGAAACCAGTGGAATACTTGGTAGACATTATTGCCCCAACTACAGAGACTCCAGCAAGAACCTTAATTCCTCAGTACCAGGCTAAGATGTGACTCACAAGTTGTTTCCTAAAACTCCAATGGGAAAGAGGGCATGATAGAATTCTGGAATACTTGCTTTCCCCTTTCCCAATGAGTTTTTGCTTGTTTTTGTTTTTCTGAAAGGGAAAGAGGGATGGGAGGGAATCATTTTTGAGGCACCACCCCCAGATTAAGGTGTAATTGTATTCTTAGAGACTCTCTTCTGTTTGCATCCTTTCAGAAGAGTATTTCATTAGTATGCTTAGAAGCACCGCCCTCGGTCTGGTCTATTTACACAAATTGTTTTGACAGCTCTGAGCAGAAGGGTCCCTAAAGGAAATATTAGATACCACCATATCATTTTATTCTAATCATATTTTTCACTCTCTCTGATCTCAGTTTAATAGTATTCAGCCCTGGAGCACAAATACACATTCCTGCATACATGCATGTATGTGCATTTTTGTACACTAACTCAACCTGTGTTTCTCTGTGCTTTTCTGCAACAGCTATGTGGTCTCTACCTGCAGGCTTCTAAATATTTAGTGATGAGCATAATCTACTTAGTTGGTTAATTAGATCAACAATCACTTTGTTGAAAAGGTGGTGCACAGGAAAAAAACTGGAATCCTGGAAGAAGTAAAATGTCAAAGAACATTCTTGGATTTTAGATTTATAATATAATGATAAAACCCACCTACCAAGATTAAGAAAAGCAACAGAGGGCTTCCCTGGTGGCGCAGTAGTTGAGAGTCTGCCTGCTGATGCAGGGGACGTGGGTTTGTGCCCTGGTCCGGGAAGATCCCACATGCCGTGGAGCGGCTGGGCCCGTGAGCTATGGCTGCTGAGCCTGCGCGTCCGGAGCCTGTGCTCTGCAACGGGAGAGGCCACAACAGTGAGAGGCCCGCGTACCGCAAAAAAAAAAAAAAGAAAGAAAAGAAAAGCAACAGATATGCAGGGTAAATTCACTACCCCAGAGTTGAGTATAGGTCAAAGTGCAAGAAGAAATAGACACAAGTCCATGACAGGCTTATATTTTAGAAAAAAATAAAGAAGAAAGATTAATCATTGATTCATTTAGATCTCAAATATTGTTCATTTCAAATATTGTTCTGAAAAACAACAGAAAAAATAATTTAAAACTATGCTCTAGAATTTAATGTTTTCATGACTAAATAAATATTTCACATGGCTCTGAAACATTTTATGTTTAAAGTATAGGGTCTGCACTCTGGTTTCTCTTCAGATCATATAAATCTTCCACCTTTTAAAGTATAGGGTCCACCACCCTGTGGTATGCTGCAGAGCCAACAGACTCCTCAGGGGGCATGGCAGCCAACGAAGGCTCTGCCTCTGTGTTGTGGTGTGCACAGAGCTGCACCCCACTGAGGTATCTCCCAGATCTCCCATTCAGGGACTCAAAGGTTGAGGAGAAGGCCAGTTTCCCAGGACATTAAAATTGGGACATTCCATGAAGAAATGGTGACCACCAAAGACAAACTGTTTCAGCCAACATTCTGACTGCCTGGTGGCCTGTGGATGGGGAAGGGGACAGGAGCATAGTAATGCATCTACAGGTTAAATCTATCCTTGTTATTCAGAGAATTACCTTGATATTCTCAGTCACCAATTTCATCTCAATTCCAGGAGTTCTGGGCTGTGAACTGTGGATAGTAACCCGCAGTTCCATGGACTCTCCCCCACCTATTCCCTTCCCCAGATCCCCTCCCCAGACGTTCCTTCCCCTCCAAACTCCGTGATAAGAAACCAATTCTCCTTACTTATGGACGAAATCATCTCCTCCCCATAGCAACCACTAAACCATTTGGTAGTCCTTTTCACTTATGATTTCCAAATGATGCTTATCAATCCTGGAAATATATTTTTAAGGAGATTAGGAGATTGATAATTTGCCCTGGAGTAGAAAAACAAATAGAAACACACTTTATCACTTTGTTATGCACTGGTTTAATGTGATTTCTTAGCAATCTGTGTGTAGCAAACTGTTTCAATAAACGTGGATCATCTGCTAAATCTTATCAATTAATGTACTTTGTCCATCTTCTTACTTGTTTTTCTATGACCCATGTTCCCCAGAGAGCTACAGCTACTTTCCTGTGGTAATATATAAAGAGAAGAGACCTCGGATTTTTGGTTCACTCTGTTTAATGTCACAATCAAAGTGTCATTGGGACTCACTAGCTTGAAGAGATATCTGCACCCCCACTTTCATTGCGGCATCATTCACACCAGCCAAAACATGCAAACAACCAGCCTAAGTGCCCATCCATGGGGGAATGGATACATGAAAATTGGCATATATACAATTTAGCCATAAAAAAGAAGGAAATCCTGCCTTTTGCAACAACATGAATGGACCTTGCGGGCATTATACATTTAAAAAAATATTATTTTATATTGGAGTATAGTTGATTAACAATGTTGTGTTAGTTTCAGGTGTACAGCAAAGTGAATCAGTTATACATATACATGTATCTATTCTTTTTCAAATTCTTTTCCCATTTAGGTTATTACAGATTATTGAGCAGAGTTCCCTGTGCATTACAGTAGGTCTTTGTTGGTTATCTATTATAAATATAGCAGTGTGTACATGTCAATCCCAAACTCCCAATCCATCCCTCCCACTCTCCCCCCTGGTAACCAGAAGTTCATTCTCTAAGTCTGTGAGTCTGTTCCTGTTTTATAAATAAGTTCCTTTGTATCATTTTTTTTAGATTCCACATGTAAGTGATATCATATATTTGTCTTTCTCTATCTGACTTACTTCACTTAGTATGATCCTCTCCAGGTCCATCCATGTTGCTGCAAATGGCATTATTTCATTCTTTGTAATGGCTGAGTAATATTCCATTGTATATGTGCACCACATCTTCTTTATCCATTCCTCTGTTTATGGACATTTAGATTGTTTCCATGTCTTGGCTTTTGTGAATAGTGCTGCTATGAACATTGGGATGCATTATCCTTTCAAACCATGTTTTTCTCCAGATATATGGCAGGCATATCTTAAGTCAGACAGAGAAGGACAAATACTGTATGATCTTACTTATATGTAGATCTAAAAAGCAAAACTCACAGAAATAAAGAAAAGAATGATGTTTGCCAAGGGCTGGGGGGGGGTGAGGGAAATGGTCAAAGGGTACAAGGTTATAAAGGGTTCAGTTATAAGATGAATAAGCTCTGGGGATTCAGTGTATGGCATAGTGACTATAGCTAACAATACTCTATTATATACTTGAAAGTTACTAAACAGTAGATCTTAAATGTTCTCACCACACACACAAAAGTAGTAATTATGTGATGTGATAGACATGCTAACTAACTTTATTGTGGTAATCATCTTTCAGTATGTTCATGGAACAAATCATCAGGCTGTACAAGTTAAACATACCCAGTGTTATATGTCAATTATATCTCAGTAAAGCTAGGGGAAAAAACACATGTTCGAAAAAAACCGAAGTGCCATTGAGTAAAACTTTCTCCTGCATATGTAATAATAGCTGTACTGAAATTTACCTCCTTTGTCAAATCTTCAATGAAAAAATGGACCCGGTGAACATCATCAGTGGACAATAGCAGGCTCAAGGAGAAACAATCCAGATGTGAAGTGTCTCCTGGTAGAATAGACGACTGATGAGATAAAATAGAATTTTAATCAAATGAAGTTTTCATACCCAGTTACCATTTTGTTGGAAATACAAGGGTCAGAGGACCATGTTATCACCACAGGAATGCAATCAGAAAAATCCAGAACCTGGAAAACTAGACAGAATAAATGCTCAGACTTCTTCAATAAATGGCGAGGAAAAATAAAAGAGGGAAGACTTCTAAATTAAGAGAATTAAGATAATCAACTAGATGTGTGAGACTTTTTTGGACCCTGATTCAAACAAACCAACTGTAAAAAACAAACAAGAGGAACAACAAAAACTTATGAGCCAATCAGGGAAACAAGCCTGGATATTTCATATTATGAAGAGATTACTGTTGATTCTATAGGTGTGAGATATATATATATTCCTTATTTTTAGGGCTATGTATGGAAGTAATTGTGGATTAGATGACGGGATTTCTGGGCTTTGTGGTAGAGAGGATGGGTAGGGATTTACAGGATGAAACAGGAGCAGCGTGAATTGATTTTTGGTGTAGCTGGAAGACAGATACATGGGGGTTCACTGCTCTCTACTTTCGTGTATGTTTGCAATTGTCCGTAATTATTTTTGAGTTAATTTAAAAAATCTTTCAAACAACAAAGTCCTGTATAGCACAGGGAACTACATCCAATCTCCTGGGACAAACCATAATGGAAAAAAATATTAAAAAAGAATGTATATATGTGTATAGCTGAGTCAATTTGCTGTACAGCAGAAATTAGCACAACACTGTAAATCAACTATAGTTCTATAAAAATTTAAAAATCCTACAGAAAAAAATCTTTCATTTGCAATGCACTTGTGTTTGTCACTACATATCATGTTATAAAATTAGTAATTAATTATGCCTACTAATACTCGGAGCTACTCAACGGTTTGCAAAGCAGTTAAGTTCATTCTCTCCTCCCTCGCCCCGGATGATATTCAGCGAGGCAGGCGTCGTTCGAATCCTCACTTCACAGATGAGCCAAGGCAGCTAGTTAGCAGTGGCCCAGGCCTAGACTTTAAAGTCCTCCAACCTCAAATTCCGGGCTCCTCCCCCCAAACCAAGGGGAAGTGGGATGCGGGATGCAGAAGTGGCAGCGCCTGTAACGAGGCCCTGCTCGGCTGGGAGAGCTTTACTTGCCGCGGCCGCCAGATGGCGAAGGCTGCTCACCGCCCGGACCCCTCAGCTTCCTCGAAACCGCTGCAGGAGCCACCGCCAAGAGCGCGGCGCCAACAGTGCGAGGAAATCTGGTCCAGCCTGGGGTTACAGAAGTTCCTGTGCGCGCCCTGCTGCCTTCGCGAGAACTTCTAGAAGGACGCTAAGGACTTTTTAGGGAGACGGGAAAAATTTAAATGGCCGGGGGTGGGGTGGATGTTCACATTCTGCTGCCCCAAATAAGCAGAGATCCGGCGCTTCGGGGTCGGCCAGAAGTCCATCAGAAGTCGCGCACTTTAGGAACCAGCTCCGAGGGCCTGCTCCGTGTCTGGCGCAGCAATATCCTTCCCTCGGTGACTCGATGCGTTCTCGGCAACACGCAAAGGACTCCTAGGGCCGAAGGAGAAAGGGGGAGAGGGGGGAGGGGGTCTCCAGAAGTTTACTTCTTTTAAGCTGTAATAAGGAGAAATTCAGTGACCACCAAGATCAGAGTCCCCATCATGTTAAAAAAAAAAAGTCGTAGCTTCAGGCTGCCCACCAACCGCTCAGCTCACGGGCGGGGAAGGAAATCCAGCTCCTGCGGGTTCGGGCTGGCGGAACCCATGAGAACGCCAAGTGCAGGCGCTGCGCCCAGGCGTCCGCGAAGCGCAGGAGGGACTCCGACCCCGACGAAGACCGGCGCAGGTGGACGGATTCCGCGGGTTCGAGTATCCCGGGGGCTAGACTGGCGGAATTCGTGCACTCGAAAGCTTAAACCCGAGGGATGGGGAGTTCACATAAGGGGACTCGATCAGGCCCACCAACAGAGTTTTGCAAATTGCCTTTTAAAAGTGCCTCCCAATGATGCCGAAATCTCCGCGCGGTGAAAAGCCAAACTCTAGGAGCCGGCTGGCAGCTGAGCGGGGGGACATCGTGGCGCGAGCGGGGAAGGGGAAGCGTCCAGGCCAGTGGAAAATGAGTGATTTTAATTTTTGTCCTCACTGGAGGCTCAATTTTGATTAGGGGCAGGAGGGAATTTTTTTTATTTCGGAGCGTTTGCATAATACCTGCAGAATTAAAAACAACAACGAGAACAAAAGAATAAACAACAACAACAAAAAACGGGCATCGTACCCACCCCCACCTTGTTTGGTTCAGAAAGAAGGAAGAGCCTGCAGAGGAAAGGGAGGACCGTGAGTCTGCCTTTACCCCCAGGTTGAAAGTTAATCAGAGGCGGCTGGAAAGGAAGGAGCCTGGACCAAAAGCTGATCTGGAGCCTTGAAACTCCCCTTTGAAGAGTGGGGATGTGCGTTGTCACAGACTCTGAGCGGGCTCCAAGCCCCGGCCCTGGTTTACAGACTGAGAGTTTGACTGCACCTTCCCCTCTTCCCCTATTTCTTTCCAGATTCTTCTTGCCTTTCCCAGTGGGTGGCTCCCCACCCCACCCCCCAGGATAGCTACCCCGCACCCCAGCGCTTCTGGGCTTCAGCACCCTGGAGGAGGAATCCCGGGGCAGCGAGGAGCGAACTCGTGCCGAGGCCGAGTGGGGAGCGGGGAAGGTCCCGCTCCGAGTTCTCCCCAAAGCAGAAAAGACTTCCTGGGGCTACGAGTGGAAGGCTGTTTTGTTTGCCTTCCTTTTAAAAACTCGGACAACCAAAAAGTGTTTGGCGATGTAAAGGACACGCGTGGAAAATGACAATAGTATTTCCAAGTCAGAGTCGTGTCCTTCTTGCACTTCTTTTTCCCCTTTCGTTGCAATTTGTCTAATTGCATATTTCTGTTTGGGGCTAGAACGGAGGCGAACCAACGACCCCCCCCAAGCCGGTGCTCCCCCACCCAGACAGCCCCCGCCCTCGCGCCCCAGCGCAGGGAACGCCGCCTGCGAGGGCGCAAACGCTGGGACTCCGGCGGAGAATGTAAACAGACGGGGCGCCGAGTCCTTGATCTTTATTTAAATAGAGCCTTGTTTATCGGTGTCATCCTAGGAGGATTAATTAGATACATCTCTTCACAATTTGGTGTCTGACACTCCATCTTAGGAATGCCTTATCACAAGGTGTTAATTGGGGCCACTCAGCCACTTACGTTTCTATTAAACACTGTGAGGGACTTTTCACAAGTACCAAGTTCTTTTTACTGTACGGTGCAAAAATATACAGGACTGGAAATAGACTGGGGCCAGTGTCTGCTTTATCCCGGAGGTGATTAGCATTTGCAGTCTTTCTAGAGGGCAGAAAAGGAGAACACCGTTTCGAAATTCCATCGCATCTCCCAATACGCTCGGGTTCCTTGGGGTTGGGGCGGGGGGCGGGCAGACCGGGTTAGGGGTGTCCTAGTCCTCCTCCCCCAGTCTGAGTCTGTCATCCACAATAAACACACATTAACCAAATTTCAAGGCTTTCGCTTCCAGCTCCAGTAAAATTCGGGGCGGTTTGGGCAAAGCGTTTTCAACAGGCATCGTCGGTGACGCGGGGCTAGAGTCCGAGACCCCAAGGTCACAGGCGGCGCGAGAAGGACTCGGAACCGGGAAGGGCGGTGGGAACTGGAAACCGCGGAGAAGCGAGGTGCGAGCTCTCGGCGGCCTTAATTGGGCGCAGAAGGGGAGGAGGGCCGGGGCGATCGCTCGCCTCCCAGAACTAATCCTCTTAGCAGCTGCATTTCCGCGCCACGCAGTTAGCCGTATGACACTCCCGGCCAGACCTTTACCCCGGGAGCGTCGGGAGGGGGCTGGAAAGGATTGCAAGCCGGGCCAGAAGCCGTCTGCAGATAAGCGCGGCGGGATGTCTGGCAGGGGGACAAAGGGCCCTTCGCCGCACTCCTTGGTTTAACTCTTCCGAGGGCCCAGGCCCCTCCCGCGGATTGAGAGCCGAAAAAGTGGAGCTAAAAGCTAGGCAACCGGTTCCCCGGCCGCTGCTCGCACAGCTGCGTTGCGCTCCCGCCGCATCCCCAGCGGCCCGGACCGCAGCTGCCCCCGCGGCGGCGCCCGGGGCTCCGGGAAGAAGGAAGCCGCAGGTGGCAGCGGGGGTGGGGGCGGCCCGCTCCCGCTTGGCCTCAGGGATCCGGAACTCGTGGGCGCCCAGAGGGCCGCGAGGGTACCCAGGGAGCCCATGTGGATCCGGGGATGGGAGACCCCAAGGAGGTCTAGGAGAGGCCCGGACGCCAGGGGCTGGGGGTGGAGGTTTCCTAGGCCCATATCAAGCCTGCTGTGGGCAATCTTGCATCTCGGCAGCAAACCTCCTCCCCCTCCCCAGCTCCAATCCCCATTGTCCAGACTTCCCAGTGCGGTGAGGAAATAACCCCATTCATCTACAAGGAAAAAAGATAAACAAGAGCATCCCCACCCCCTCAACGAAGACACTGTCCACTTAAGAGATTCTAGTGGTGGGCGGGGGGAGTGGGTTGGTGGGACAGGGTTCCTGCTGGAGGAGGGTGGAGGAAGAAGCAAACTAAGATTTTTGAAACAAAGATGAAAACCCATAGTACAGAAGACAGGGCTATGCCTGTTCCCTTAATGAACCACATTTATTAAAAATGACTATGACTGTACATAAAAATCCAAGGTCTCTAGAAAGCCTATAGGAGCTGGGGCGTCAGGTTTCTGTTTCCTCACATCACCAAGTTGGGAAGTGGGGGTGGCGGAGGAAGAGGATGACATGGGGGTTTTCCTTAGCACGTTTCAAGTTAGTACAGTAGCTGAATACATTCTTAACTAAGAAGTAAACAGAATATTCCCATATGTTGTGGGGATGACGAAACTTCCCCTGCTCCTGCAGCTGTGGTCCGGTGAATTGCAAATTCTTTACAAAGCCAAAGCACCAATTTTACATAATCTCGTATACCTACGTAGACTATTTGTACAGTATTTTCCACATTATTCTACAGTGTATCTAAGCACACAACTGTACACTTTAAAATTCTCCATTTTTGTTTGTTTGTTTTCTGGTGCCCCCCTCCCTTGCTGTCTCCTAAGTCCTACAAGCCACCCAGGCACACAGCAGAGGCCTAGAACATGAGGCGATCCTGGACTAGGGCAAACATGGCTTGTTTCAAAAGCCTGGGAAGAATCAAAGTCAGGTCAAACCAGCACCTTCACAAAGTTCTTGCCTCCCAGGCCTAACATCTTTTGTCCCTAGCAGGAAGTTAACAGCAAAAGTCCCTTGTTGAAGGTTAAGGCCCACCCTTCTATTCCAGAAGCAAAACATCTTACCACTCTGGGCTTCTATTTGCTTACAGATTTACAAATAAAAATGAGAACCAAAGCTTTCAACACCTTTGATGGCACTAGGCACTCAATCTTCACAGCCCAGTTCTTTGAATGTCTAGTGTCTCCAATAAATAAATCCATAACTTTGAATCACCTTCAAATTTAAAAACACTTGAAAGTCCTCCATTAATTTTATTAAAAAAGAAAAAAATGCTAGGCTTGTTTCAGTTACCTGAAGCAATCAAAAAGCTTTGGCACCTTCTTTTAGAGAATTGCACAAAACGGGATGCATCAGGGTGGAAGGCAAACGTCTTTTTGGCAACCTAGACAAAGAAGACAACAAAAAAACACCACCAAGTCCATCGGCAAAAAGTTAGCTCATTTTGACGAGGTTAAAATGACTCTTTAGGGAGTCGTGTAAAAAGCGTAATACCCCCCCATGCCTTTTGAGCTGTCTTTACTGTGCTCTTCAGCATTGATATCCTCGCACTTCATGGAGGGAGAATTTTCATTGCTGGAGGAGCTAGGAGACAGCCGCCTTCGCTTACAAGCACTGGTGTACACCCCTGAGTCACTGGAGTCAAGAGACTTGATGGACGGGGGTGTCTCTATCCAAGAAGAGCTAATTTCTTCTTTGACTTTCTCTTTGGAGAGCTGATCTTCAGAGAACACAGGGGGGCTTGTTCTGGAGGTCCATGGGAGTCCAGCTGCCACCTTCCTTTGATAAGAACCTCTACCTCCCCACCCTGCCATTGCAGGGAAGGTGGGGTCGGGGTAATACCCCAGGGCATGGGATGTCTGGAGGGGCAAGGATTTAATACCATATGGGAGCAAGGTGCTGGAAGTATATTCAGACTCATAGGAACCGATGTCTAGTTTGTTGGTCCCAGGTTGCTGGACGGGTGTGACAAGCCATCGCTGGGGAGGGTTGGCCACCTCTTCGCTCTGTTGGGGTGAAAGGAGGCCGTTGGTCTGTGGCACGGTTCTCTCGCCATTATAATATCGGGCTTGAGGTAAAGTGTTGACAAAGGGCTCCGGGAAGAAGGACTGAATGCCGTACCGACCTCCAGGGACAATCTGATGGGATCTAGGAGAATCCGTGGGAGATGGAGTTAACCTGTCATTTTCGGAAGCGGTGTACATGCTACAATATAAAGAGAAACACTTAAAAAAAAAACCCTAGTGTTGTCCCCAAACAATCTACCTCCCAGAAATGAAGAAGGCTCTAGAGCAGGAGTGCTGGTCTGTTGAGTGGAGGGGTGGAGATAGTAGGGATGCACTTGCCCATTTTAGCTGGACTTCGCTCATTGCGGCCAAATTTCCCACCACGAAAGAAAAAGCTTCCTCCCGGGCATTAAGCATTTAAACTGTAGAAAATCCATCTTTGCAAGTCCTAGAACTTGGAATAACTTGGAGCAACTCTCCCTTCAGTGGTAGGGAAGGAATGCTGGCCATGGTGGGTAGAAATCCCAGATTTAAAAGGCATCTGTGGGGCCTTGCTCTTTGATGTTGTGAAAATGACATCCTCTTAGTGTCAGGTTTTTCTTATGTAAAAAAATGAGAGGGAATAATAATCCCTGCTCCTGAGAGAATAAAAAAAACTGGGATCAAATGGAAAGGAAGGCATATAAATGCAGATTATGAAAATTTCAAATCTCCACTCAAATGTTAAAAAAAAAACTCCTCATTTTTAATCCCTTAACATTTCTTTAGAAATGAACAAAACCCTTCTGTGAAAATTCTAAAGCAAGATTAGTCAAGGCCAAAAATATGCAAAAATAAAAATAGGCAAAAATCCCAACCGTGAAAGCTCTTCCTAGAATATGGTCTCAAGAAAGTGTCTGATTCGATATGTCTTGTTCAAAGATGACCAGGCAAGGAAAAATAAAGGTGCACTTACGAGTCATAGTTGTCCCTGAAGCCTTTTGCAAAGGGGTTGTGATCAATCTTTAGTTGAGTTATCTAGACAAGGGAGAAAAAAACAGTCACTGAGTGTTTTCTGTCTCACGCTGGACTGAGCTTCAGGGATTCTTGGGGACCATGGGGCACTCACATCGGTGTTTTGGTAGGCAGTCACTGCAATGAACTGCGTTTCTGAGAAGATGAAGGTCTGAGTCTTGGAGGGCTCGTTCAAGTCCTCCACGCCGTCTTCTGTGACTTCAACGATGTGCAGTCGTGGTTGGTACTTGTGTAAAGACTGTAAGACTATCATCTGCGAAGGGTACAGAGAAAAGAGCTGCCGGATCGAAAAAGTAAAGTCGATTTTGACAAATTCTGTATTTTGGAATGCCACTCCTGCTTGCTCCCCAGCAACAGCTAACTTTCTATTGTCATTTTTGAAACTTAACACATAGCTGGGTATGTGTGTTTAAATAAACACTCTTGCCTCTTGGTTTCCTAAGTCGCCGAAAGTTTTCAGTATTTCTGCTCCTAACAGTTAACTCACTGTTACTGAATTCCAGTAGGAAAAATAATAAATAAATAAAAATGAGAAAGGTCAAAAAAAAAAAGACCAGAAAGAGGCAAGCAACAGGTACCTGCAAATATTACAAATACAATGAAGAGTATGGAAACTCATTAGAAAAGAGATTCACAGACAGAAGACACCACCTCCTCTGTCACCCTACCTGGGTGTTGTTGTTATTTGCGCCTTTGTTATTGGTGAGTTTTAATTTCCCAAAGGAAATCTCCTGTCTCATCCAGTGGGAACCAGTATTAGGAGACTCTGGGTGAACATACATTTTGTTGCCTAAGAGAAAGTGAAACAAAACACAAAACCCAAGCATAAAGGGCTGTTTGCAAATGGAGGTAGGGGAGGGGTATTTACTACCTATGGGCAAGATTTAAGAGCTATATTTAGAACATGTCTCCCATCATTAGCAGTTTAAGAAGGCCAGTGGAGACCAACTAGACTCTACTGATTCCCCTCCCAGGGCCCCTGTGCTTCCAGCCTTCCTTGGACAAGGTAAAAATGGAACCAGTAGGCGATGCCTCTTGAAGGTTAACTTGGGGGCTTCTGAAGCTAGACAGGCAAGATCTGATGGAACGTGGTTGGATTTTTATGGTGAACTCAACCTTGGGGAGGCCTTTTCTCAAGTGAAGATTAGAATGCCAGATGCCCTTGCCACCTGGAGAGTTTACAGCAATTCCTTTCTCAAAGGTAGGGATGTGGAGGGAAGGGCTAGAGTAGGGTCATGGTTAAAATTCTATATACTAGTAGGCAAGAAGTCTGACTTAGCAATTCTCTCCCTTAATCAAACAATCAACACAAAGAAACTCCTAACACTTCCAGGCCCCGGATGTGGAGGGAGGGATTCGAGATTTAAATGTGTGGTGTCTTGAGTCGGGGGCTCCCGCCGATCCACCCTGCCCAGGCCCTTTCTCTCCTCACCCTGCATGTTATTGTCGGCTTTTCCGCAGGTCACCCATTTGCCCCCCTGGAAGCGCCAGTGGTTGGGGTCCGCCAGCACCACTTCTACGAACACGTTGTAGTGGGCGGTGGGATTGAGTCCATTTATGTTGAAACTCAAGAAAGGAAACATGCGTCTGTGCAAGGGAATAGAACCAGATTTAAATCGGAACGCCCGGGCACAGGCCCACGCTTAGACGACATTTAGAAGTCTGCAGACGAACAGAATACCGGTAGAAAAGTGGCCCTCACTACGTAAAATGTTCTTGAGTTGGCAACTCTCGGAACGTCTCTTTTCTGAAATAATTTGCCCCAATCCCTGCCCTTCTGCACCACTCACTCAAGTTCTTGACCCTTTCAGATGCTCATTTATTTTCTTCCACGATGTTTAAAAATCATTATTTTTTACATGTACAAGTGCCAGAGAACATTAAATTGTTCTCGTTAAAAAAAAAAATTAGTTCTACTGTTAAGGCTAAAAGTCCCCTTGGGACGTCCCTCTCCCAGCACCCACCCCTCACTTTCCCCAGAAGTAACCACTGCCCGCAGTGGGATGTGTATCCGAACTTTCTCAGGCCTGGGACCCCAGCCCCTTCTGACTCCAGAGTCCGGCCTAACCTACTACCCGGACCAGCCCCCGTTGCCGGCGCTCTGGTCCTCGCGCTCGTCCCCCGGATGCGCCCCGCGGAGACCCTGGCGCCTAAAACTGCGGGAGCCCATGTCCTGTGCTCAGAGAGGGTAGCCACCCCTGGAGCCTTCCCGCATCCGCGGCTCCTCGCCCGCCTTCAGGGACCGGCGTACCGCCGGCCGGGCGTACCTAGGACATCCAGCTTTGTGGACAAGCCCCAGTTTCCATTTCTGTCTCCTCCTCGTCAGTCCAGGTGAGGGTGACGAGAAGGAAGGGGGGAAGCAGCCGTAGCCTTAGCGCCCTGCACAAACCGCCGGTGCGCGGACGGGAGGGACATCGGACTGGAGATGCGGAGTCCCCACTGGCTGCGCACGGAAACTCACTCTCCCAGCCAAGAGCGGAGCGGGCGGGCGGCGGTCCCCCATTCCCGGCCACCCTCAGGACTACACAGGTCCTCTCTGCCCCCGCGCTTCGGGGCCCCTCCGCGCTGCGCTCACCTGCCCTGTTTCGTAATGATCATCTCGGTTTGATGGCGGTGGAATTTGAGCCACAGAGGCCGGTTGCACAGGTAGACGTGGGCGCGGAAGCCGGAGCCGGGAACCCCCAGGCCCCCCAGTCCTCCGCAGGAACCCGCGGCTGCTGCCCCGGAGTACGGCCCGTAGAGCGGAGCCCCCTGGCCGTACTGATAGGCGCCCGGGCCGCCTCCCCCGCCGCTGCCTCCCGTGCCGCCGCTCGCGCCTGCTCCCGGGCCGAACTGCGCCCTGCCGGGTGGGCACACGGCCGCGGGGAAGCCGCCGGGGGGCAGCATGGAGCCGTAGGGGTAGCGCGCCCCGTTGGGAGCCGGGTACACAGATCCGTGGGGCGCCCCGGCAGCCGCCTGGTACGGGAACAGCGAGCAGGGCGCGGCCAGCTCGGAGCCCTGAGGCCCGGGGGACTGGAGGTAGTAGCGCTCCGAGCTCAAGCTGTCCATGGAGTAGCGCGCGCTGGCGGCGGCGGCCGCGGCTGCGGCAGCGGCGGCGGCGGCTGAGGGCAGCTCCTCCTCCCCGCAGGGGGAGCCCTTGCGGCCGTCCGGGGGCCCCGGCTTGGCCACGGCCGCGGTGCCGGCAAAGGCGTCCCCGGCGTCGGCGTCACTGAGCATGGCCGCGGGGGCCCCCGCACCGGCGGCTGCGGGCTCCCCGCTCCCTGCCTCACACGAGAGGCTGCCCGAGAACTTCTTGGGCGCTTTGTCTAAGTCCAGCCTCTGAGGCGAGGGGGCCGCTCCCGGGAGGTGGCCGGCGCTCCCGCCGCCACCACCTCGCGCCCCCTCCAGCGGGTAGAAGTGCGCGCCAGGCAGGTTCACCGAGCTCACCAAGAGCTGCTCCCCTAACTGCATGCTTTGCAGAGCGCAGACGGCAGCTGGCTACTTCCTCTCCGGCCGCGGCCTGATTATAAAGGCAGGATGAGGGAGCCAGCGCCCTCTTCCGAGGGGAAGGTAACTTCCCCTTCCTCCTGTGCCGGGTTACCCACCTGGCGACACGCGGACCGCTAAGGCGCGCACTCGCGCGTCCCGAACCCAGCGCCCTTTCCACAAGGAAAGGGCACTGAATTTGAAGGCAGGAGGCGAAAACTGACCGAGAAGCCCTCTCCTTTTCCTTCCGCGTCCCTTCTGCCTCTCTGCACCTCCACCCTCCTCTCCCGCACACACGGGAAGAAGAGGTCTTAGCTCTCTCTCCCCATCCACCCACCAGCGCTACTAGCCTTTCTGCCTTTCTCGACTGAAAAGCTATCGGTCAAGTTGACCACTTGGAAAGTTGCAGGCTGTCATTGGCTGCTTTATATATGTGAGGCCAGGGAGGGGCTTCGCGGCCCCACAGCCTCGGGACCCTCCTATTGGCTGGTGGAGGTGACAGTAATTCAATTAGGCATTTACTAATTGGATCCAGTAGCCTGCGACTTTCTTTTCCTTTAGCTTGATTTTGTTTCTTTTTCTTTTCTTTTTTCTTTCTTTCTTTCTTTCTTTCTTTTTTTTTGAGACTCAGTCCTGCTGTGAGAATCAATCCTGGTGTCTGTATTTCGCTGGAATTTAGTGGAACAGGGTTTGAGGTCTCCGTAGCAGGGTCATCACAGCGCTCTGAGCCGGGGGATGCGAGGGCGGGAGCAGGTTCTAGAGGCCGGAGGTAGAAATGTTCTGCAAGCTGACGGCCTGCAGGGAGGCACCGGTCTCTGAGGGTGGGGATCTGGGACGACCTGGAGAGAGGCCCAAGGAAGTCTCTTCCCTCGTCGGGGGCTGTAACTTCAGGCACACTTTCTTCCCGATTGGAGAGGACTCTCTGGCCTTCGACAAGCAGGAACCACTTTTTGTTCGGCCCCACCCTTTTACTCAGTGGGAAGTGTTTGTGGAGAGGAACCCGGCGTTGGGGCTTTTGGGATTCCAGGGGTGGCGAGAGCACACTGCAGTCCTTGAGGACAGAAGCCGTCAGCTTATGAATCAGAAGCCCCGGTGGGGTGGGATACTGGGAACACCCTCATCCGCATGCCATCACGCCTGCTTTCAGGAGGCAATCACTTTTACTCCCCACAATTTAAAATCCACGCTCAGTTTCCCTGAATCTCGGATCCCACACCCTCCCATCTTCAGTTGGGCCTGACACCGAGAAACAAAGCAGCCTCGCGGCTAAGATTCCCTGTGCCTCTCCTCTGCAGCGCAACACAGAAGGTGGAATAATTAGTGAAATAATCAGTTTGATATGGAATTAAGCCCTTTTGCCCCAGCTGCCTGTTTCTCCACTGCGTTTTTGCAGACAGCAGAGCAAGATGATGCCGTCCTATTGTATTGTTTATTAATACCCGCACGTTTCGTTGCGGGTAAGAAGCCTGAGCATTTGCTGTTAATAAGCAATTACAGGCGCGGCTTGTAATCGCTCCGGGAGCGCGTTTTCCGGCTGAGAGGTCGGGACCCTGCTTCCCCAACCGAACGCGATCACACGGGAAACTCTTCACCCGCAACACGAGGCGGTCGCGGGATTCGTTGAGCGCGCACACGCCGGTGCAGAACGGCTCGAAGCTTTCCAACCTAGGTTCAAACCACAGCAGCATCGATACTGGCACGTCTGAGTTAGAGTGAAGCGGCTCTTAACGCACTCGGACGCGGTTACCAGGTCTTCGCGGTAGTGGAAACAGGGAGCGCGCGAAGGTTTTCAGGGTCAAGGCCCAGCCAGGGCGGGGGAGAGAGCAAGTTAGGCGAGTGGCCCGGGTGGGGGCCTCGCAGGTCCAGGCACAGCAGCCCAGGAGCAGATTCCTGGAACGCTGGCACGGAGCGCGCTCAGCCTAGCACTTCTCCCGTGTCGTCCCACCAGTTTAGTTCGGGTTCGGCTTGGCTCTCTGCTCTGATCACCCCACCGTCCACTCCCACCTCGTCGGCTTTAGATTTCTTTTGACTCAGGGAAGTCTTGGAGAATTGCATTTTTCAAGTACTCTGTGCTTTTCAAGACTTCAAGATATTCAACGTGGAGGTTCTGTGAGCGGGACTCACAAGATCAAGAGCAAGGAAAGAAAGGGCAGCTTGGCGGGGGAGCCCGGGCTAGGGGATCTTGTTACCACTCAGGGCTCTTCCACATTAGCCTTGACCTGAGCTGCAGGATGTTTGAGGAAAAAGTAGGAAGGAGATCAGATCTCACGTTTTTGGAGACAGATTGGCTGGGGTTAGATCGCAGTTTTGCGCCTGACCTCAGCAAGACAGCGGGCCTCGGTGTCCCGAATTGCTTTCGAGGAGGCCAGTGAAGCTCTGCGCGTGGCAAAGCGCCACTGCAGGCAACAGGCATCGCTCCGACCCACTCTGGCGCAAATAACGCGAGCCAGCTGTCCCCTGCGCCACATCAGAAAGGCTTGATTTTATTCCAGCCACAGAGCAAGCTCTTGAAAACGCGTGGGTTCATTTGAGTGCTACCTAATTATGAAATATATACAAGGTATGTGTAATTAGGATTAGTGTTGATTCTTGAGGCAGGAAATTGCAGTTTATATCTCCCCACCTCCCCAATATAGCTATCCTTTTGCCAAAAGTTGAACACATTTTACAGGCGGAGAAACAAAGAGAAGTTCAAAGAGAATAAAAATCCGGGCTCTACAAAACCGCTCTGGGGCCCGGATATTTGGAACATGGAAAATATACCCATAATTTATATTACATTTATATATATATATTACAAATTACTTTTGGACATAATGAAAAGCACTGTTTCAACTAAAGATGATTTTTTTCTGACTGCGTAGAGATAAAGAAATCTCCTTTAATGGTCCTTCTGTATTAATTACATTATTATTACATATAATAATAATATGCCTGGAGAGTTATAGATGAACAAATCTGTGACTGATTTCCTACTTGAAATGGGCTTTGCTTTTGCTGGCTCAGTTTTACTGATAACCAGGGAAAGAGGCATAAAAATTATTTTCGCACGTCCTAGTCGCACATTAAAATGTAATCACTCTTTTCCAGAAACAGGAACAGAAAAGAAAGCTAAAGCAGTGGCTTCAGTGAACAAGTCAGGCAGCACCCTCCTTAGATTGGGTGGGCAAGTAGCACAGGCTTGCAGCCTGTTTCCTCTTTGATTTCAATTACACCCCAAGCTTCATGAAATCCAAATGAGACATTTATTGAAAGGTGCCTGGTTTTATGTGGCTCAACTGACAGTGTATGGGAATACATTGAACAAAAACATCAACACTAGGGAGGAAACGTGGAGAACCCTTGGAACCCCAGACCCAAGTGCTGGCTGGATTAACTCAAATCTTGCACCATTCAGCCTGAGACTGGAGGGAGCAGGACCCTTTGAAAGCTACAAGGAAGCCAAGGTTACGCCTGTGTGTGAGCCTTAAAGGTCTTATGCTGTATTGTCTTGAGCAATAATACCAGCTTCATTCTACTGTCTTAAACTGATAACACAAAGTTATTGCTAACCTGGCCAGAGCACCTCTTCACCCCTTTCTCCCCATTAAAGGTAACCAATATCAGTGCATTCAGCTTTTAAAGGCAAAACTGAGAAGTATTTGGCTGTAAGACGGTATTACATAACAGATACATACAAACGTATGAATAAATTACAGGGGTGAGTTATAAATGAGTGCAGTGAGAAATGGTTTACCTCCCCTCCCTGCCACAACCAAGGGGGCCCATATAAATGTCCCAATAAATTCTATTATTTTCACCCCCACTAAAAATGTGTTATCAAAACACTGTCCGTGTTATTCAAACACTTTGTAAATTCTGAGCAGATTTGCTGCCGGTTCTCCTTTTAACCCTAGGAAAACATTCCAACATTAACTGGTCACCAGCGCTTCGCCTGGACTCTGGGCAAACGTCAATGGGTTTTCTGTGGTGAGTTGGTCCTTTTACTATTTATCTATGGCCTTTTCTTTGTTGATGTTACATTTTATTTCGCCATCGCGGGTTCACTCTTTGGCCCTTTGTTCTCTGATGGCCAGATTCCCACCTCCACTAGGCTTTCTAAAGGGGGAGGGGGCTTCCATCACGGTAAGGTTGTTCATGTTCAGATTTTTTTTTTTTTAAGAAAATGTCCTGTGAGATAACATTTTTAAAGAAAATGTCCATTGGCCAGGACAAGTAGTGTTGATTTTGCTGAGAACAGCAAGATAGTCCCACTAACAGTTTCACTTTTTATAAGAATTTGAAATCACCTTGACCCTGAAATAGACTGATCACTTGCTTTAAAAGAAATCCACAAATGTGTCCACAAATGAGTGAGGCAAAGGGTTATATTAAACCCACTGTATTTTTCAAACAAAACGACCAATTTAAACTATTATCTTCAGCTATCAATCTATGTATTTTTTTTTTTTTTGCATGGCTCACGGGCCCAGCCGCTCCGCGGCATGTGGGATCTTCCCGGACCGGGGCACGAACCCGTGTCCCCTGCATCAGCAGGCGGACTCTCAACCGCTGTGCCACCAGGGAAGCCCCCAATCTATGTATTTTGATTGCTAAGTGCAGGTGTAGTTCACTGTTAAAATATGAGGAGGTGGGGGTTGGGGAATGAAAGTTAATTAAACATACCAAAAGTTGCTTATTACAAAAAATATGTTATCTTAAACATTGGATCAAGAATCTTCTTTGTGTAAGTATTTTTTAAACTGCAAATGAATTCCTGGATTTAACTGCTGTTCTGTCATCATCATCATATTTATGGAAGTTACAGATCCACATAAATAACAAGAAAGGCTACATGAAGCAAAATAAAGTGAAATACTCTCAAAAATAAAGTAGGGGAATGTTTGGCTAATCATTGCTACACTAAAATATGAGTTATATAGGGCTTTCCCTGTCTTGCTTACTTTCGTACCTCGAAAGGCCTGACTCTTAGTAGGTGCTCATCTCTTAATTGAAAGAAAGGGGTTACTAAATCTGCAGACTAGAACAGACAAAATAGCCCAAGGACAGTGTCAGGGCTCAGGCTTTATAACCATGGAGATGAAAGTGAAAGGTTTTTTTTTCTAAAAGAAAAAGAAAACACAGGTCTTCCTAAACTAATGGACCCGGCATTTTCACCTTTTTTAGATTCTTAAAAGATCTTTTAAATCTTTTTCTTTAGACCTTTCTTAATCCAGAGCTCTTACATTATTGCAATGCTTTCTGTATGCATGTTAATGTGGACATTCTTCCACAGGAAAACAGAAAAGTGAATGCCAGAATTGCAGGACAGCTGTTGATGGGAACAACCACCATGTAGCCACTGAGAAATATTATCCTGAAATCACTTGCACATCACTAACAGGGTCAGCAGAATCAATGGAAATTAATGTTTCAACAGAAGGCACCTCTATGATGCAGGTGTGGCAGGATGTCTACACAATAGGTGGGCAGAATCAAATCCTGTTGACCAGAGCTTCAGGTGACATGGGCAGCTGGAATCTCCCATCCAGGCCCGAGGTGAGAAAGGGGGAGAGGGGAAGTCTGGGTTGGGGAGTTCTCAGAAGAACGTGTTAAGCCCTTAAGATAACCAAGGAAGGAGAGTGAGAGGGAAGGAGGAGGGAAGGAAGGTCGACAGGAAACAGAAACCAAAGAGATCATTCCTTAAACCTGTCTTTTCAGATCCCTAAGAGAAAAGCCGAAAGTTGTATGCAGAATCGTCTGAGTTTGTGGCTGCACCTTTTTCACTAGCTTGGTGGGTCTCAGCAAGTTCCTAAACGTGTCTGTCCCCAATTTCCACATGTCGTGACCACATACAGAATGGAAAGCAGTTAGCACAGCACTCAGCACACAGGAAAGTCTGCAGTCTTTCCTATCACTCCAATCACGATTATGCTGAGTTCACTTTTTTGCCCTGGACACTGGACTAAATGAGGGCTCAGGAACCTTAGTCTTTCTCCTCCAGAAATTCCCAGTCTGATGGGGGAGTAGGCCAGGAGCAAACCGGTCAAGGGCAAAGTGAACAAGAGGTAGAAAGCGGGAGTGACTCAGAACCTGAGAGGAGAGTCCCCACTCGTTCTAGCAGCTCCTCTCAGTTTTCCCAAAAGCGGGGGAAGCCCAGCGAGGCCCGGGAGCGCTGCCGGGGAGGCGCACTTCAAAAGGAGGCGGCGGGCGCCCGACCCCGGTGCGTCTTCCGCCCGCCCCGGGCCCCCATTAGCATCTGTTTTTCCCAGGCTTCCCGCCCGCCCGACCCCCGCCGGGATTTTGCCGTTCCGGCTGATTACTAGCCAGAGAAAGAAAATAGGGTATTTAGCTCAGGTTTTGTTCTCCACCTACTTGGTTAAACGCCCGAGGAGGCAGGAGTTAAGTTAATAGTCGGAAGCCGCCCGCGGGGCACCCCGAACTGGGAGTCCCCGAAAAGGACGCCGTCTTCGACCTCAAGTTGAGAGGACAGGGCTGGGCAAGATCAACCGAGCGGGGCGCCATGGAGGAGGCTCCCAAGCCCAGGTCGACCTGGGAGACTTAACTGCTCGGCAGGTCCGGGGGTGGGGGGGGCCCTTGGAAGCGCAGATTCTGAGGATTCACAGGAAAGGAGTCTCTAGGGGGAGCAGAGAGCAGCTGGGATAATTTCTCCACCCAGTTGGGGCTGACTTTTCAAGCATAGAGTTGGTCCTCGAATCCACAGCCAAAGGAGGAAAACAATGAAAGAAGCAGTGGCTGACTATAGGCCAGACTCTCTGCTTTACCCGTACGACCTTTTAAACTTAGCACCCTAGAATGTTATCATCCCATTTTACAGGAGGGTAAAGTGATGCTTGGAGAGGTGAAGGCCCTTGTCTAAAGGCACAGAGCTAAAAATGGTAGCCCGGGAATTTGAATCCAGGAGGTCTGAGCTGCAGGGCTCCCAGTGGAGGGGTTAAGTACGTGTGAATGGGGCAGGGTGCGGGGTTTCTTTGAGGGGGAAGGCTCCGAGGTGGATGTTAGAATGCAGACCCCGCGTGGCTTCGGAGGAAGCGAGTGGACGGCGTTCGGTGCCCATCTGTGGCCGCTGGACCTTAAGAATGAATCTCTTTGGAGGAAGCTGGGCCCCATAGCTCCAGCCTAAATCCCAATCCTGGGTTCGAGTCGGTCCTTCTTGCTTGGGGTAACCATAGCAGGGGTGCACCGCTCTCTGCAAGCTAGAGCTGGGTCAAGCCCTGGGCACACAATAATACCCCATGTAAACCCCCACTACCACCTCACAGACGTAGGTACTTCTATCATCCCCATTTTACAGATAAGAAAACCGAGGCTGGGAGAGGCAAACTAAACTTGCTTGAGGGTGTGCAACTTGTGAACAGCAGGCCCGGGCGTACCGGGAAGCTGGGGAGATCGCCTCTTTCCCTGGAACTCTGAAACCTTGAATAGAAAACTGGGGTCTCCTGGCCTCGAGCTTTTATCGAGGGGCAATGGGCTGAAGTGGAGGCGCGGAAGCAACGGCCAGTTCTCGACTCCCTGCCCGCCCATTTCCTCTTCTCTTCGCATCCCCAGCTGCTCGGGCCGCTGGTCCCACCTGGGCCCTGGGATTTGGGGGACGTCGGGGCCCTTCTCGTCTCCCCGGCAGACGCTCGAAGCCTCTGAATCGCGCCCGGGTCGGGAAGAGAGACTGCCCGGTGGGTCAGGCCCTCCGCTGTGAGCGGGGCTTCTGCGGCCGCCCGAACCCCGCGACGCGCAGCTCGGGGACGCGCGGCGCCCGCGGAGCAGCCAACTCCGTCTCCAGGGAGTCTCCAAGGGCTCCGCGCTCCCGATGAACGCCAGCATCACCGTGCACGGTCGCCCCCACCCACGGCCCGGCAGGCGTCCTGAGCAAAAAATGTCGATTCCAGGCAGGGGTTGGAACCCAGACGTCTGCACCTGGGACAGGAGGGGCCTCCCCGAGCGGGGGTTCCCGGTTTTTGCCCCGCGGCCGGCTTCAAACTCCAAAGGCACTCCGGGTTGCACTCGGGCGGTGGAGCGCCTCAGTTCCCCTTGGTCCCTTTGTCTGGAATAAAAAGATATTGGGGGTCGGTCCCATATAATTCCCCCGTCCTCCCTCTTTGCCTTTTCACGCCACGAACCTTTCTCCCTGTGTGTTAGGTCAGCCTCGAAGGCAAAGGCTAAGCTGGACTTCTTTGACTCCACCAATCAGAGATAAATGTGTATGTGTATCATATAATGTAGTGTGTTATATATAATAAAATATAATATCTTTGACAACAATAGAATGTTATGTACAACACCCTACAGTATATAATATATAAAATCAATGTATATTTTAAAACACATCTGCAGAAGGCTTAAAAAAACTCAAAAAGCCGCTAGATTGCAACGTCTGGCGCCTCGGCCTTTTGGTAACCACGGTTAATTTCTTGTGTGTATTTCCGGGGCTTATTATGTGTTTGCACCAGCCAATAGATATGTACCTGAATTTCCCCTTGTCTGTCCCCACCCATCCGCACTCTTTTATATACACTATTCAGCACTTTGCTTTTTTAACTTAAAATACATCTTTAACTTAGTTCCTGGAGAAGTCGGGGTTTTGCTAGCTCAGCACAACCCGGGGGCACAATTGGTGGGAAACGCGTAGCTAAATGCCGCGGGCGCTGGGTGGGCGTGGGGGCCTCTCCTGGCAGTCGCGGTCCCCTGGGAGGCCGCCCGCGGGTCTGCGCCCCCGGAACCGCGCGGCAGGAGGGGAGGTTTGCGCCGCGGGAGGCGCAGCTCCCCTTGCTCCACGTGCGCGGAACCCCGCCCCGGCCTCGCTGTGGGAGTTTTCCTTTCTTTGAGACACTCCCACTATTTGTCACCTGAGACCCCAGAAGCGGGTAAACAAGCTCCCGGACCCTGTGCTCGGACCCGGTGCTCCGGGGGTTCCTGTGCGGGAGAACGATCTGTTAGACGGCGCCGTTGCTGATCAAAGCGGAGGACCTGGAGGAGACAGTCAGCCCCAATAACATCCCGCTTGGCTTGGCTGTCGGGGGCGGATGAAGTTGCGCAGATGCGGGCCAGAAATGCGTGTTACCAAAGACCCAGCGAGTGACGCGATCTGAATTACTTCCTAAATACCCTTTAGACTCTGGCGACTGTTGAAGAGGCCGAAGCTCCCTGCGCTTCTCCTTCGAGGTCTCTTATGAGGCTCAGCTCAAAACAGGGGCGGGACGCTGGGTGAGGGACTGGACGAGGTTGACAAGAAAGAGCTTCCATGTCCCAGGGAGCTGGTGGAAGATACAAACAGCACCAAGTCAGTAGTTAAGAGATTATCAGAGAATATGGTCCCCAATCTTGGCAGAATCACCTGGGGAGTTCTTAAAAATCCCCGTGCCCAGGTGGCACCATGGAACAATTAAATCAATTTCTGAGTGAGACCCAGGTATCAGTATCAGTGAAAGATCTCCGGATGATTCCAATACGAGAAAAGTTAGAGAACTACTGGGCTTATGCGTTTGGGGGTTGGTGGCACTCTTTTTGGAAGAATTGGCGTTTGAGCCCAGAAGTGAACGGGAGCGCCCTGCGCCGGGTCCCGTGCTTGTTGGTGCTCTGGGTTTGGCCGTGAGGAAAGGAGAAACGGCGTTTTAAGAGCCGAGGAAGCAAGTGATGGCTGAGCGTCTGGTCACAGTACTCTACCCACTCTCCCCCCTCCCCGTCCTGTCCCGCCCGGACGGTCTTTCAATTTCCCAACACCTAGGGAAGCTTTAAAGATTACTGCAAAATATCTAGTTTAAAATGATTGCGTTTTCAACATAATTTAAAAGTCTAATAATGCATGGAAATTATTTGAAAATAGAATAATGCTGGAAAGCTTTGACGGCAACTTCTTAAAGTACCTCATGTGGACATGTCATCAAATCTAAGATGCTATCCATTAACACCCACCGTTATTTTATTTGCCACTAAGAAAAAAAAACCGGCTGATCCTCAAATTTTTATTTTGTGCTTATCGAAAGAATGGCTTATTTTGACAGTGCTATTTCCATATTTCACTCATACACACAATTAAAGTTGTAAGAACAGGCAGTAACAGCTATGCCACAACTGTCACCTGACAACAGTGATTGTAAAGCCCCATTGATTGTTGCATCTGGATTTCCAGAAATTAAAAGGTGGAATTGATGCAAGCCTGGGCTATCCAACCGGCTTACCTTTTAGCTCACTTAACCCTCATAACAACCATATGAGGCAGGGACTATTATTTATTAGTAACATTTTACAGATGAGAAAACTGAGGCACCTTAAGGTATGCTACTTTAAGTCAGACTATTACCAAGTTGCGGAGGTTGGATATAAACCCACTTTGTGCTCAGTCACCACATAAAGCTGAGAAAATGTCCAGTTGAGTCAACTCTCAGAAAGGTTAAAATGAAGGGCCTGAGGTGAGAGAGGAGAGGAAGGATTGGAGAGCTCAACTAAGTGGTAGGCTGAGATCTCCATTTCAGTTGGACCTCAGTTTTGTAACTGTTTGGGAGGGGGTAAAAAAAATAACGTGATAAAACAGTATTATATGGCTGAGAGCATTCATATCAACCATTAAAAGAACTATAAAGAAATGATATCTGTGTTTTTCAGGCTCAGTATGTTTTTCCAAAGTGAACATACTTGTATAACTAGCATCCATGCTAAGAAATCCAGTGTTGCTTGAACTCCAGAAGCCTCCCAAGTTCAAGAGGTGACCACCATTTTGACTTCTATCACCATCGATTAGCCTTCTTGAGTTTTGAGTTTTGTGTAAATGGAATCTTACAGTGTGGTCTTTGCGTCTGGTTTCTTTCATTCAACTTGCTCGGGATATTCGCTCATGTTGATACGTGTAATTGCATTTGTGCATTCTCCTAGCAGTGTAATATTCCAATGTGTGAATATATAATTTCTTCATTCTACTGCTGGAGACATTTGGGTTGTTTCCACTGTTTTGGGTTATTATGGATATTGCTGGTATGAACGTTGTTGAACAATTCATAGAGATCAGACTATATATTTTTAAACAAAGCTAGTAACATTTTAAAATCTTGGGCTATTTAATCACGCAATTTATACTCTTAAGACTTACTTGTATCAATGGTTAGGAGCATTAAGGGAAGGGATATCAGGTTAAAGAAGGGAGGAAAGATGAAAAGGAGACAAAGAGATGCTATGCCTTAGCATACATTGATTGTTCTGTATTCTAGTATTTAAGCACTGAATGTTTATGAATGCTTACATTTCCTCTGCAAATTGTTAAACACCCATAGGTCAGAGGGTTGGCAAAGCAGACAGGCATTGGGGTATACTCAGAAGGCCAGAAGGAACCCCTTGCTTACGTTTCACCTTATATATTTATGATTTTCTAGCAATTGCCTAGGTTGAAATTTTCTAGCTGATACCAGTAAATTCTCCACTGATAAAAACCAGTAAATACCAGTAGATTTTCCACTGATATATATACATATAAAATTTTTCTATATATATATGGAAAACCTTTTCCCCCTTGATATGGTTTTTTAAGATGAAGTATATTTTCTTTACAATATTGTGTTAATTTCAGTTGCACGGCCTAGTGATTTAGTATTTTTGCAGATTATACTCCAGTATAGGTTATTGCAAGATACTGGGTATAATTCCCTGTGCTATGCAGTATATCCTTGTTGCTTATCTATTTTATATATGGTAGTTTGTATCTATTAATTTCATACCCCTAATTTGTCCCTTCCCCTTTCTCTCTCCCATTTGGTAACCACAAGTTTGTTTTCTATGTCTGTGAGTCTGTTTCTGTTTTGCATATACATTCATTTGTATTATCTTTTTAGATTCCACATATAAGTGATACCATACAGTATTTGTCTTTGATTTATTTCACTGAGCATAATATTTTCTAGGTCTATCCATGTTGCAGCAAATGGCAGTATTTCATTCATTTTATGGCCGAGTAATATTCCATTATATATAATGGAATATTATATAGAGATTATATTATATATATTATATATATAGACTATATATTAGAATATTATATATATATAGATTATATGTATCACATCTTCTTAGTCTATTTGTCTGTTGATGGGCACTTGGGTTGCTTTCGTATCTCGGCTATTGTAAATAACACTGCTATGAACATTGGGGCGCATGTATCTTTTAGAATTAGTTTTTTTTTTTTTTTCTGGGTATATGCCCAGGATTGGAATTGCTGGATCATATGGTAGCTCTATTTATAGTTTTTGGAGGAACTTCCATACTGATTTCCACAGTGGCTGCTTCAATTTACATTCCCACAAACAGTGTACAAGGGCTCCCTTTTCTCCACATCCTCACCAACATTTGTTATTTGTAGACTTTTTCATGATAGGCATTCTGTCAGGTGTGAGGTGATATCTCATTTTGGTTTTTAGTTGCATTCTCTAATAATTAGCAATGTTGAGCATCTTTTCACGTGCCTGTTGACCATCTGTATGTCTTCTTTGGAGAAATATCTAGTCAAATCTTCTGTGCATTTTTAATCAGGTTGTTCACTTTTTAGATACTGAGTTGTATGAGTTTTTTGTATATTTGGGGTATTATCCCCTTATTGGTTGCATTATTTGCAAATATTTTCTCCCATTCTGTAGGCTGTCTTTTCATTTTACTGATGGTTTCCTTTGCTGTGCAAAAGCTCTTAAGTTTAATTAGGTCCCATTTGTTTATTTTTGCTCTTTTTTCTTTTGCCTTAGGAGACCAATCCAAGAAGATAGTGCTACAATTTCTGTCAAAGAATGTTTTGCCTATGTTCTCTTCTAGGATTTTTATGATTTCCACTTTTCTTTTAAAGCACTTTCTTGACTATTCTCTTATCTTATTTTTCTAGATGAAATTGAGAATTTTGATCAGAATTGCACTGAATTTAGACTTTTAAAGAAAAAAGTGATATATTTACAACATAAACTTTCTTTCTAAAATTAATATATGTGTCTCTAACATTACTCAACACTTCTCTCAGTATAGCTGTATGTTTTGTAGGCCTATAACTTTCTTGATAAATTTATCATTATGTATTTATATTGTTATTCCTGTTGTAAAGGGAAACTTTTGTCACATTTTCTAACTGGATCTTATTTGTTATAGTAAAGCTATTGATTTTTTTAATAAATCATGTTATTAACTACTTTCTGAATTCCTTTGAGTAGCTTTGTATTTGATTATCTTTTGTTTTTCTGCATTGTTCCCTTGGACATGATTATTTTCCTCCTCTTTTCCAATAGTTTAACTTTTGGATATTGAGCTGTCACTCAGAGCAAATGTTAAATAATAGTTAAAATAACTAAATCATAGTTAAATAATAAATAAATAGTTAAAAAATAGTTGAATAATCGTGTGTTATACCTGACTTTAGCGGGAATGCTAAATCCAGGGAATCCAGCCTGATGCTAAATTTTGAATAGATATAACAAATATAGGAATTTAGGATACATTTGAATATGTTTTTATAAGTACATATTTGTGCATGTATTTTGTGGCTATATACAAATTAAGAAATTTGCCATTGATTCTTATTTTATCTGAGATAATGTCCCATTTTTTTTTCAAATCTGAAATATCATGTTGATTCAAAAGAATTATTTTGAAAATCAAGCTTGTTAAGGTTTACTTTACATACAGTAAAAATTCACCCATTTTAGCAGTATGCAGCTGATAAGTTATAACAAATGTATGTGCTTGTGTAACTAATACCAGAATCAGATGTATTAGAACATTTTCACCACCCAAAGTTCCCAAGTGTTTCTCTGTAGTCAGTTTTCTTTCCCAGCCCTTGGTCCCTGGCAACCCTGGTTTCTATGGTGATTAGTATATTTTCCTCCATGTAATCCATCATTATGGTGAATTTTACTAACAGATTTTACAATAGCCAACACACTTGCATTCCTGGAGTAAACTGGCCATGGTCATATTTTGTACCCACAGTGCATTGCTAGGCTCTTCATGCTAATCTGTTATCTGAAAGTTTTGCATCAGTACTTAAAAGGAAATTTGGTCTGTGTTGTCTGTGTTAGGTTTTGATTGCAATGGTATGCTAACTTTGTAAAAATAATTTGGGGACTTGGTTTTATTCTCTATGAAACAACTTAACTACAAGTGTCAGTTTAATAAGAATTTATCCCTGAAATGAAAAGGACTTTGGAAATACTCTTTTCAAGCTTTTTCATTTTTTTCTCCTATTGTTATAGGCCTATTTAATTCTTAAAATTTCAAATGTTTTAGCAGAGAGTTACACCAAATAGTATAATTATATAATATAGCAATCTATTTTACATAGTAATATAGTCATGTTTTATGTTTGGCCTTGATTCTGCCATCTTAGTTTATGATTTTACTTCTTCCTTGATGCCCTTTTCGTTTTCTTCTTTTGCTGTGTGTGATATATACTATATATATTTTTTGTCTTTCTTTCTCCTTCCCCATATTTTATTAGTAATTCAGAAAATGCTTGTCCTTAATGATTATTTTTATGGCTTTAAATAATATACCTAGGCTTTTCTCCCCCCAGCCTAAGAAACAAAACAACATCCATAAACTATTGTGAAACAGGAGAACTAGCTAAAATGGAAGTATCAGGACGTTTATTCACCGCTTTATCTGCAGTTTCTAGCACGTGGTCTCTGACATAGCAGATGGGGGATACGTAGAGCATGACTGGGTGAATGAATAGGAGCAGTCATTGGCTCCCACCTTTGAATTTTTGACAGCAGGCTTTGAGGTTTAGGTACCACTCCATTATATCTATATTATACCTATTCTATATTTTTGTAAGTTTGACATTATGTTGTTTTCTCTTAAAAAATGAACATTTAAATTTGCTTTATAATTGCAATTGCTGTAATGATTTGCCATTATTTATAATTAAATGGATCTTGAGCTTCCTACTAGTCCTTTGTGCACCGCCCTCTACATATCTAATCTCTTTTGCATGACTGGATTCTGTTATTATACAGAATTTTTTTTTCAGGAAAACTTTGCAGGTGCTATTTTCCTATAACCTGATCTTCTTTCCTCTTTCCCTCTCCTTCCCTCTCTCCTTCCTTCCGTCCTTCTTTCCTCTTTCTTTTTTATTTTTCTAAGACACATTTATTTTTAGAATAAGTAATACCTTCATGTGGTTTAAAATTGAAGAATAAAAATCATCTGTCAATGGACACTTAGGTTGCTTTCATGTCCTGGCTATTGTAAATAGAGCTGCAATACGCTAACGCATATACATGGATTCTTTAAAAAAAAAATGGTTCTGAAGAACCTAGGGACAGGACAGGATTAAAGACACAGACATAGAGAATGGGCTTGAGGACAAGGGTAGGGAGAAGGGTAAGTTGGGGCAAAGTGGTAAACTGGGACAAAGAGTGGCATGGACATATATACACTCCCAAATGTAAAATAGATAGCTAGTGGGAAGCAGCCACATAGCACAGGGAGATCAGCTTGGTGCTTTGTGACCACCTAGAGGGGTGGGATAGGGAGGGTGAGAGGGAGGGAGATGCAAGAGGGAGGAGATATGGGGATATATGTATATGTATAAATGATTCACTTTGTTATAAAGCAGAAACTAACACAGCACTGTACAGCAATTATACTCCAATAAAGATGTTAAAAACAAAAACAATAACAAAAACAAAAAAAAGAGAAATCTTTCCTCTTTTTTTCCCAGCCATTCAGTCCCTCTTCCCAGATACAAC
Organism: Monodon monoceros; assembly: GCF_005190385.1. Classification (NCBI taxonomy): domain Eukaryota; kingdom Metazoa; phylum Chordata; class Mammalia; order Artiodactyla; family Monodontidae; genus Monodon; species Monodon monoceros. The sequence goes on from NW_021700063.1 coordinate 32,490, forward strand.
CAATAATATCAGTTTCTATATGAATGCTTCTAGAGATATTTTATTCAAATTGAGGCATATTTATAATTTAATTTTTTCCAGTGGTAGCATATTACAGCACTCTTCTACATTATGCTTTTCTTTTCCTCTTAACAATATATGTTGGAAATTATTTCATAGCAGTACATAAAGAGTTCCTCATTTTTTTGGTCAGTTGCAAGAGTATTACACAAGTGCACCATGGTTATTTATCCATTTCCCCACTGATGATCATTTAGGCTGTTTCCAGACATTTGCTGTTATAGTTAGTGCTGTAATAGATAACGTTTGGCATTGCTGTGTCCTTTCCTACTCAGCACCGACTGAATCAGAATTTCTGGGGTTGTGCCTTTTTATGAAAGCCTCCTGGTTGAATGTGATGTAAGTTGACCCATACCTCAGGCAGTTATTCCTTAGACCCTCTGAAGCCTTCATTTTATACACCTTAGCTCCCTGTTGCTTCCTAAGAGGGTGCCATCTGAGATGCTCTGGTCTTCCCCTGGGGCCAGCTGTGCTCTCAGGTCTGGAGAGAGTTTCCAGATGTGTAACCAACATCTTCAGTTGGACTTACTGCTCTTGTTTATAACAACCCAGTATTGATTCTCAGAGTCTTCTTTCAGCATGTTGCAGATTTTTCTGTCTCTGGATGGTTCTTACCATAGTTGATAGTAATGGGTTATTTTCCCTTTTGTTTTGGCATAGCTGGCTTATTCTTTGAGTTTATGTCTTTTGTTAATTTTGTTCCATTTTGTACAAGGGGGTGTTCTATAAGCCTAGGCCACCTTCTGCAGAAGTCTATCTTACATTTACTATATTATTAAATTGTTTAGAAATGTGATTACTCATTTCACAGTTTTTAAAATAATTTGCTACTATGATAATGTAAAAAGTTTTTATTTTCATTTTTTACTTTTACTTTTTAAATTTTTATTGGATTATAGTTGGTTTACAATGTTGTGTTAGTTTTAGGTGTACAGCAAAGTAATTCAGTTATACACATACATATATTCATTCTTTTTCAGATTCTTTTCTCATATAGTTTATTACAGAATACTGAGTAGAGTTCCCTGTGCTATATGGTAGGTCCTTGTTGGTTATTACAATAACGTAAAAACTAAATAGGTCTATGCTTGAATTTTCTAATGTCTGGGGTTTTAAGTTCAGTTTGCCTCACAACTATCTTCTTTTGGTGGGGGGATAGTTCTTAGACTTGTTTTGAAATTAAAGCCTAAATTCAGGGTGACCAAGTTGAATATTTCTAAGGGCCAGGCAGATAAAGTAAATGAGGGAAGCAGGGTTAATGCCATTTTCTTTTCTTTTAATACATTACTGTGTTTTACATCAAGACATCAGGACATCAACATTGCTTAAATTAAAAGAAAAAAAACCTTTTGTAACCCCCAATCCTTTCTTTAGATAATCTTTTCCACCATTCTCTTGAATTTCTGGTTGAAGCTCTTGCTATGAATAGTTTCATAGTGGCATCATCCTTTTCCCTGACACAGACATAGCCCACATGCAGGAAGAGTCTTTATTTTCCTAGTCCATTGTATATTTCCCACTTTTTTTTTTTTTTTCCGGTACGCGGGCCTCTCACTGTTGTGGCCTCTCCCGTTGCGTAGCACAGGCTCCGGACGCGCAGGCTCAGCGGCCATGGCTCACGGGCACAGCCGCTCCACGGCATGTGGGATCTTCCCAGACGGGGGCACGAACCTGTGTCCCCTGCATCGGCAGGCGGACTCTCAACCACTGCGCCACCAGGGAAGCCCTTTTATTTCTCACTATGCTTTTGAATAATAATAATAGTAATGACAACTAACATTTCTTGAAAATATACTATGTGCCAGACAGAAGGGTAGGTGCTATTTCACTTTTTTTTTAACCTCACCATAAGAAAACACAGCTCAGGCAAGGTGATGGTAACAATTGATGTTTACTGGCTACCTGTGATGTGTAAGGCATTACTCTGAGTTCTTTCATGTATAGAATTATTTAATCCTCATCATAAGGTTGGTATCAATTATTATCCCACTTTACACATCAGGAATTGAAATACAGAACAATTAAGTAACTTCCCCAAGGTGAGCAGTGGTCATACATTATGGGATCTGGATTCAAACCCAGGTGGTTGGGTCCAGAGTCCATGCCCCCAACCATCGCACTTGCTGCCTGTCTGCAATCCATCCATCACAAATGCCACTGACGTTGGAAACTGCTGACAGAATTGGAGGTGGAGTATCTAGTACAGAGGAAAACGTGCCCTCCTCTAAAGGGCAAATCCCTAGTCAGTCCCAGCCTACCGTCACTGGTGAGTATCTGGACACTAGCTTTGTTAATTCTGCTGATTTTTCAAGGAAGGAAGAATTTAGATATTTATGTAAAATTTCTGAATTTAAAAATATTGGAAATGATCTAAATATCTTTTTTTTTAAAGTATTTTTGATGTGGACCTTTTCTTTTTTTTTTTTTTTTTTTTTTTTTTTTGCGGTACACAGGTCTCTCACTGTTGTGGCCTCTCCTGTTGCGGAGCACAGGCTCTGGACGCACAGGCTCCGGACGCGCAGGCTCAGCGGCCATGGCTCACGGGCCCAGCTGCTCTGCAGCATGTGGGATCTTCCCGGACTGGGGCACAAACCCGTGTCCCCTGCATTGGCAGGTGAACTCTCAACCACTGCGCCACCAGGGATGACCACTTATTGGTTTTTGTGTGCCTAGTTCTTTAAAGATCTAGCATGACCAGTGCTGAATACTTCGATTCAACTTATGATTCCCAAGAAGAGGAATGGGTGTCACTTTCATCTGTTTCACTGAACTTGTAAATACAGGAAGTGACACTGTTATCAGTACATTATCTTTGTCTAGGAGGACAACAGTATACTTTGAATTAACCTCCTGTGTTAGGAGCTCATAGTATATGCAGTAATACAAAATGAACTGCAGCAACTGCTTGTGGGGTAAAGGATTATAAGTGTCCCAGATTAATGAAAATGGTGCAGTTCCCCTCAGATTTCCCCTTACTGAACATGAGGAGAGCAGCCAATTATTTTCCTGTTGAAAATTCTCAGATGTTGCATGACAGTGAGGGGAGGAAAGCTATTTCTTCATTAAGAATAGCTATTAAACTTCTATGCCTTTTCTCTCTAAAAAAGATCTGATTGGCACAGGCGTAGAGAGAGAACTACAGACTAAATACTTGGTTTTCATTTTTAGCCTTACAACAGACAATGGACCAAATATAACAATTAGATGGTAGAAACTTAATATTTACTTTCAAAGTTATGGAGCAGGACATTTCAAGAGTTTGAGGAAATTTTATAAAAATTGTTCATAAAGAAAACCTCAAATATCTGTTTAGCTTCCAAAATAGTTGAAATTGCAAGATCATGTTTTTTGACCATTGCAAAAAATTTTTTAAAATCAGCAATACAATTTTGAATATTTAAAATCACTCTTTTATAACATTTACACTCCACCCAATGCATCATTAATTCTCACTGTTGCCTAAATCATCAATAAGCTACAAAGGTTTTCCCAAACTGGCAGCCTTAGACCAAATACCATCAGAAACACAGAGGCTTCATGTGGACTTAAATGTAGTTCAAGGGTTATGAAGGAGAGGAAAATCTCAAAGGTAGCTTTTTTTTTTTTTTCTGCACCTCTCAGCTTCCTTGACAAGGGATCAAACCCGCAACCCCTGCAATGGAAGCCTGGCATCCTAACCACTGCACTGCCAGGGAATACCCTCAAAGGGAGCTTTTTTGAACTCAGAAGTTATATTGCAAACAAAGGTGATATTTAATGGAGTTTCAGCTCCAAGAAGAAACCCTTGAAAATACCCCCTTGTTCTGGTTACTGTCTTTGTCTCCTTTACCTTTTCCTCCCACATTTCCTTGGTAAGGAAACTGAGCAGGACCCTGTGGGGCTCCTGGGCATGGAAACCTTTCTGTGTTCCCCGTTCCTTGTTTGTAGGGAACAGACTCCAGCCTCCATGATCTTCCCCGAGTCCCAAAGGGCAGGTTCAAACAGCTGTTAATCAGGGAAGGGAGGGGATTCAGAGACAAGGGAGGAGCAGTCAAGAAACAATAGTGCAGCCTTGGGGCAGGGTTCTGGTTCCCCCTCAAGGGAAACACATAATAATATCCTTGAGCTCTTTACAGAACTAAAACCCCCAACAAATGGAAGATGTTGGCATTCTTCATTCCAGAGAAGACCACCCGAGGCCAGGTTAAAGGAACCCCAGAAGCTGATCAGTAGATCACCTGAGGCCAGGTTAAAGGAGTGCAGCCTGTGTGCACACCCTAATCTTATCAGCAACCCCACCCTTGAACCTTTGCTATAAAACTCCTCACCAAATCCTTCTGGGTGGACTTACTGTTTTCAGGGCAGAAGCCCACTGTGTCCCTCTTTGCCTGGCAAAGCAATAAAGCTATTTCCTTCTACTTCACTCAGAAGTCTGAGATTCAATTTGTCACCGGTGCACAGAGGCTGAGTTTTCAGCATCAGTGGAACTTGAAGTTCTTGAGTTTTACTCATAACATTCCCTCAGGTACGGTTCACTTTGCCTGTAAGTCTCTCTGGAGAGTACTGATTATAATTAGAACATTTCCTCAAAATTCATGGAGAAACTCCTAGGACCCTGCAAGGTCATGGGGGACTCGAGTTAGAAGAACAATATGTAATGTCAAAACTTCAAGCAAAATCTCCCCAATTCTCATAACCTCCTCATGCTTTTAAAACTTCTTCTACTTTCCGTTAAACAGCTTCTGAGAATAAAGCCCTTGGCTTATTGCCATCATTTGGCCAAAGAATGAGAATTGACATTTCTGGCTTAGTTCCATTTTCCTTGACTTCTCTGCTGATTTCCGGCAGGAATGGGGAAAGGGCTTCTTTGGGAGGAAGACACCAAGGTTGGTTGTAAGCCACTGGATCTAAGGAGTAAAAGGCACCAGCCCACAAAGGGCAGGAGCTACTTCCAGAATGTGAGGCAAGTCAGGGAGAGCGGGCATGGTGCTACAAGATCTCACTGCCTGCTTTGCTCCGATCAGTTAAGGAAATACTGGGCTGCTGAGGGTGAGACTCAGAGGAGGACTAATCCTGCCTAAGGCCCTGCTGTCCCCCCTACCCCCAGCTCAGGAATTTATTTTTCATCTCAGGGCAACACAAACTCTATCATATCTGAATGAACCAGAAGAAACTGGATTCCGAGACCTTTCAAAAAGTCACGTTCAGGGACTTCCCTGGTGATGCAGTGATTAAGAATCTGCCTGCCAATGCTGGGGATGTGGGTTCGATCCCTGGTGTGGGAAGATCACACATGCCGCGGAGCAACTAAGCCTGTGCTCCACAACTACTGAGCCTGCACTCTAAGGCCCGCAAACCACAACTACTGAGCCCACGTGCCACAACTGCTGAATCCTGCATACCTACAGCCCAGGCTCCACAACAAGAGAAGCCACCGTAATGAGAAGCCTGCGCACTGCAACAAAGAGTAGCCCCCACTTGCCACAAATAGAGAAAGCCCGTGCACAGCAACAAAGACCCAATGCAGCCAAAAATAAATTAATTTTAAAAAGTAATAAAATAAATTTATTTAAAACAAAAGTATACTTAAAAAAAAAATGTCACGTTCAAGATTAAAGTCAACCCCAAACACAGAGCCAGAGCAAGTTAGGCCTCAGGCCACCTTTGACCAAAACCAGCCTGAACTCCAGCTCTCAACATTTAAATGAACAGTGGGTGAACCAGTTTCACAAAGCTGTGGACAGTGCCAGGACATGACCCCAGCTTTCCTGACCTCTGGTCAGAGAGCTGTATGACTATTCGGTTTTCTTTACATGACATTCAGATTGGCATTAGTGAATAGTGTACCTCTGTCTGGTGATGCTGTTCTTGCCCTGAAATGCCCCCTGACTTTTCTCCGTCTAGCCAGTTACAGTGTTAAAGGTGGAGTCCAGGCATTTGACACCATGTAGATCTTCTCACGTGGAGTCACAGAAATTCAAAGCAGTTTATAGAATAAAGAGGTTCAGAGTGCGTGCTACGATGGCCCTTCCATACCTAATCTCACCGTTGTTAGGAGTTCTTAGTTCATCCCCTGGAAGGTGAAGAAAGTAATAACTTGTTTTGAAATGAGAAGTCAAAACATAAGCTCAGTTTCTTTCTGTTTTATCTAAATTCTAGTTAACTTTTAAGACCCAACATCCTCCAGAAACCTTTCCTACGATTTTCACTGTTACCAACACTTACTGTTTTGGTATTTGACTTTTATGTTCTCCCTAATGTATTTTGTTCTGTATTTGTTTAATTTAGGTAACAGTGTCTTCTCAACATGTTTATGTGCTTCATAATCTATACATAGGTATCTATCACATATCCATGACATAAATATCTGTGTGTAAATTATGACCCGTAGCCTCATAACCTAGTACCACACCAGGCACACAGTCAGACCTTAACTTGATGATGAGAGTAACCCACTTTTTAGAGAATTAGTCTGATGAGGAAATATGTTATTAATTAAATAATTAAACTAATGAAATAGTTCATAAGATAGTCACGAGCTACCATTTTTTTCCCTTACTTCTACTATGGGCTCCCAAGTCCTCTCTCTGCCTCTCCTCTGCCCCTTTCAATCCCTCTTCCATTCTAAAGCTGGAGAACTCTTTTTAAACAGAAAAACCTGATTATGTCATTCCTCTGATTTGAATTCTCCTGGGCTTCCCATGATCTTTGGGATAAAAGGCCTCAGAGGTCTCTATGATCTGACTGCCGGGTTCCCTCTCACTCTGCCCAGTGTGCACTTGAGCCCCACTTGGAGTCCTCCCTTGGTGACTGGTGACTGTACAGGCCCTGACTTGACCTAGCTGGCCATTCCCCCCTTTACACGTCACCCCCTTTGTATATTTAAGTCCTAACCCCCATACCTGCAGGAGTGGTCTTATTTGGAAATAGGTTAATTGCAGATGTAATTAGTTAAGATGTGATGACATGGAACATGGGCCCCTAATCCAACATGTCCTTCGTGTCTTTAGAGAAAGAGGAAATTTGAACACAGAGACGTGCACACGGGGAGAACATCACGTGAAGATTGGAGTGATGCTCCCACAAGCCAAGGAACTACCAGAAGCAAGGAGAGAGACTCGGAACAAATCCTCCCCTAGAGCCTTAGGAGGGAGCACAACGCTGCTGAAATCTTGGCTTTGGATGTCTGGTTTCAGAACTCGGAGACAATACATTTCCATTGTTCTAAGCCACCCAGTTTGTGGTTGCTTGTCATGGCAGCCTTAGGAGACTCATGTGCCCTTTTGGCCCTTGGTGAGCTCTTACCCATTGTTCAATATTTGGCTCAAATGTCACCTCTTTTGGGACCTTTCTCTGACATCCCCCCCCCCGCTCCTGAAGCTGGCTTAGTGGAGTCTCTTGTGTTTC
>NW_021700064.1:0-7288 GCF_005190385.1 Monodon monoceros
GGGGGTCAGTCACAAAGAGATGAACTTTCCCCAAACTTTTCAATAGTCTTTTTTGTTAAAAAAAAAAAAAAAGTTTCTGTCTCTGAAGACCAGTCCAGATTGACCCATTTTTCCTTCATGTGATTTGTGAACTATTTCAGCATCTCTTAAGTCTCCTTCTGACACATCAGGAATGTAGACGTGAGAAGTAGCCTCCGTATGGTTTCACTTTTCTGGAATTTGTCTCATGCTATTTTTTTAATCAAAATAATCAGTGTTATGCTTTTGTTTCCAATTTAGAGGCATTTTACTGTTGTCTGTGGTATCTATGCATATATTGCCATCCTTTTTTACATGTTGTTTCTGAAAGACGAGTAACCTTTTTTTGTCTATAAACATGTTTTCTCCTATTGCCAATAGAGATAACCTGAAAAGACACAAAATTCCCCACTAACTGTAGATATTGCTGGACTGATAATTTTCTACAGCTTTAAATCTCACTTTGTGGTCACTACGGTGAAGCATATATTATTGTAAAGGCTCCATATGAAATAGTCATTAGTGTCTTCTTCCATTTAAAAAGTAGCAGGTGTTTCCTTTGCCTTTTTGGAAGCTTCTGTTGTTTGTCTTTTGTTTGTGTGTCTAAGTTACCCATTGTCTGGGGCGAGCACAGTGGCTGTTATGGAAAGCCATTGTTTTGGTTCACAAGACTTTATTTCCAAAATGTTGTATGGAATCTCCTGTATGTTCCCCACTATGGCACTATCTACCCCATTCTTTAATAACCATATGGGTTAGTGACTAAACAGTTTATTTTTAGACACACAGTATTTCTCAGAGTGGGGATGTCCGCTGCCTGTTTTTACAGTTGGTAAAGAATCATGAAGATTTCATTGTAAGTTCTTCCGCCCAGCACTCTTACTCACTTGGGGTTTCTGTTCCGCTCTGGGGCTCTAGAATAACCGTATTGATTTAGAATCCCAAACTTCAGGATTTCCCTCACCCACACCACCCAGGTGATGCCAGGTGGGCAGCAAAAGCATCTTGTGGGTGAAAAAATGTTCTACAAATGGCAGCCTTCCGCACCTCCACAGCGTTGATATTTAATTGGACTTTTAGTAGCTAGTACATGTCAAGGACGTATTTTATCTTACCTTCAGAGAATGCCCATCGTAAAAGGGTTTTGGTGGTGAAATATTTGACTTCTCTTATTTAAAAAGTAAAAATCAAATACCTCAGTGGACAGTCTTCCCAGTGGGATCGGCTGTTAACAAAATCGAAGCAGTCATTATGCTTCAGTTGTCAGCTGAACTGGAGTTTTATTCCTAAGACAGTGGTAATTCATCCTGTTCGGTTTTAGCCCTTGATATGAATTATAGAATCAAACAGGAAACAGGGTCACTCTGAGTTGGAATAACACCCGTACTTATTGGTGGCTCATGGTGGGTGAGGTGCTGGGAAGCCTTTGCATCCCTTGACTCCCGGTCCTTAGAAGGGCTCTGTGATGTGGTCCCTCTTTTACATTGAGGAAATTAAATCAAGAACGACACAGTGAGTAGTCCAAAGTCACATCGTTGGAGAGTTGAGGAAGCAAACTCTGAACCCAGACCTACAGCCCACACTTTTGTCTTTTCTTGAAGGACACCCTTTAAAATCTGGGTATGATACTGCACATTTGAGACTCAGTTGTTCCTAATTATTCTTTCTTTCTCAACCTATCATTTCCTGTTTCTTTTCCTAAACAAAACCATTAAGCCAGAGAAGGAAAAAAATATAGATAGATAGATAGATAGAGATATATGCACACATACATATCTATGTAAAGCCACAACTTGGTAAATTAAAAATCCACCCTTTCCCCATCTGCCTGCAGTCACCCTCCTCTCTGTCCCCTCCTAGAGGCAGTTCTGGGCCATGAACTGGCAAATCAGCCTGGCTCGTCTTGCTGCCCCCTTTGCTCCCAGGGAATCTCCTGTTTGTCAACCAGAAGGCTCTCCAAATATGGCAAATGCTCCAATTCCCTCAGCACCGATTCCTCTCCTCCCACTGGCTCTGGCTTCCCACTCATCTCTGCCCTCAGCCACCCCACCCTCACTCCTGTGTTGTTGCCCTGATTATCCTGCCAGGGTTCATGAAATAAGCGCTTTTCTGCCCTCTTGAGAAGCATCCCCGAGGTTACAGAACACCCTGAAGGGACGGGAAGCTTTTCACGCCTGATCCTCAGTGAGCCCAGGGGTGGTGCCCCGTAGATACTGCTGCTGCCGGCCCAGGACCCCATCAGGAGGCGTTCCTGCGTGTGCTGCGCAGAGGTGCTCTCCTGACACCCACATCAAGCCACATTATTGAGCAGATATTCTCTGTGCACCTAGAAAACATGCTCTACAAGGGTTCTTCCCCAATCAGTGATCATCCATCTTTAGAATGACCAGCGCAGCTTGTCCCATGAAGGGAAACTTTCCTTTTATTTATCAGGTTCAATGCCGAGGTTCGTCATTGCTGCTGCTTCTCACCAGCCAAGGCTTCAGGAGGGTCACCTGCTGACCCCCAAAAGAGCTCCTGGCGTGGGGGGTTGGAGAGCACAGGTTCACGGCACCCTTGGTGGTTCTGACTACATTCGCCAAAGTGGATCGTCGCTGAGGTGGGACTTACTGTTCTGCCTGCAGTGAGTGCCATCTGCCCCCTGCTTGGCATCACACGCTCTTGTTCAGGTAGAGCATTGGTTACACCTGTTCTCTGCCCCCCGCCAGCTGTTCTGTCCTTTTCCTCCACAAGCTCTTGCCCCCCTAAAATTCATGGACACCCCTTCCCCTCCAGCTTGCTTACGTGCCCGGAGGTGTGCCAGTCGAGGCCACGTGTTGGTAGGTGCCCAGAGTCCCTCGCCATCCCAGGACCCTGGACCTTAATCCGCAGGAGCGGTGGGAACGCAGACCCACTGAGGTTGTTTGACCGAAGGGAAAGCTCTTCAAAGTAGCCGCCAAGAGCCAGCTGTTCAGAGAATCGCCTCCCGCAGCCCACCAACCTCCTTTTGTGCTTTGACTCAGGAAAGGTTCGTGAGGTTGAACTAAACTTGGTGAAACAGTATTCAGAACTGAGGTGATAGAAGATCATGTTAAATAAGGTAAAATCAATTGAACACATACTTTATAAGAATGAGCCTGATTTATATTTAGCAGTTTTATTCAGACACAATTTAAACATATTGCAAGTGTATTTCAACGAAGCTTTTCTTCTCTGCAGAACTTTTATGGTTGGAAAAAAATGCATATTTTCAAAATGTCTCTCTTGTTAGTGATGAAAACCCAGTTGGGAAGAGAGTGGTTTGCTCTAAAAAAGAACCAGCAGGGCGGGCTTTCCTGGTGGCGCAGTGGTTGAGAGTCCGCCTGCCGATGCAGGGGACGCGGGTTCGTGCCCCAATCCGGGAAGATCCCACATGCCGCGGAGCGGCTGGGCCCGTGAGTCATGGCCGCTGAGCCTGCACGTCCGGAGCCTGTGCTCTGCAGCGCGAGAGGCCACAACAGTGAGAGGCCCGCATACCGCAAAAAAAAAAAAAAAGAACCAACAGGGCATGTGGGAACTTAACAAGGTCAAAAGCACATCATTTAAGAATTTTGAAACCACCTCCAGTTTCCATGACTTTGACAAAGGAAGTAACCCAGGTGTCTTGAATCAAACTATAATGTGAAATGAAGAGTTTCACCCAGATTCACTAGGCCTTTGTTCTTTTTGAGTAGTATTTTCTGTTTTCTCTGCTGAAAATAAGATGTATACATCTTTAGTTACATCTTCATTTATACAAGACCTTTATTTTTGTAAGGTTGAATAGCAGGGATTTGCTCATCAAATTATTTGTAAATAAAACACAGATTAAGGAAATATAGACAAGGGGGGGAAAAGTTCTGTCCAAAAAATATATAGAGAGATATGGAACAAATCCAGAAAAGTTTAGATCTAAGAAGGACATATTACCACTTATAAATCACTTTTTGCAAACAAGGAAACTGAGGCCCATCCTGGTCTAAGGGATTCATCCACAGCCTCATGTACAGAAGCGCCTCCCTTTTTCTGGGTCCCCCAGACCCCAGCAGATTGCCCAGTAGAAAACAAGATTACAGAATTACAACAAGCCTTTGAAAGTCGACTTAAAGAGCTAAAAGAAAATAATAAGAACCGAAGCAACTTGATTCCACGAAACAAAAATAATCAGTGAAATCTATTTTACAAGGAAGTAACTGAAGGGCATTCAGCTATCAAAATTCATATTAAAATTTTCCCCAGCGGGAACTTCCTGTGTGCAGCATTCTCTACGGACGGACAGCCTTTGAATGATATGCAGAAGGTGAAAGCACTTTGAAAGGCTAGGGAGTATTTCCAGTCTGATCTAGACTGTCCTTAGGCAAGAAATTCGATCCCTTGGTGAGTTTCCTTCTGCACGGCGTGATGAGGCTACCTGTCTCCCAGGATGGAGGTGGAAAGCCCTGTGTTGCTATCAATCGACAAAATCGTGAAGGGAACTGCTCCAGGAGAGACAGCACATCAAAGTCCAGGGAGGACTTTCCTCCTTCACTCTCCAGAGCTTGTGAATGGGAGGTAGTGGACTTGGCAGTGTCTGAGCCCGTTTATAGGGGGTTTTGGTGTGATTCATCCACGAGTACCTGTCCCATAGGTACAGCGCGGACTTCAGTTTGCAGTCTTGTGTGGCTCCAGCAGGGCTTCTCCCCAGGGGCGGGGCTGCCCCCCAAGGACATGGGTTAATGTCTGGAGACCTTTTTGGTTGTCACAACTCGGGAAGGCTGTTCCTGGCCTCTAGCGGGTGGAGACGAAGGTTGCTGCTAAATGCCTCGGCAGGCACAGGGCGGCCTCCACAGCAGAGAATGACCCGGCCCCAGCTGTTAGGGCTGCAGCCCTCGAGGAGAGCACACGTGTGCGCACGGGAAGCGCCGCACTCCGGGAAGCGCTAGAGAAGCGCCCTCTTCCCCACCCCCCGACACGCCCTCAAATCCAAATCTAGAGGTGCCGGCGCACCAGAGCCAGGGCACTTGGCCCAGACACTGTTCTGGTTTCATCTCTTTGCACCAGTTTTCTCATCTCCACAGTGGTGTTGCCGGGGGCACGTCAGGTGCAGAAGGATACCATGGGAGGATGCTGTGCGTAGGCAACTGTTGGTGCGTGTGGGCGTGGATGATGCGCGTGGGCGTGGGTGGTACGAGTGAGGGTCTGGCGCGCCTTCCGGAGCCGTGGCTGAGCTCAGCGTTTGCAGGAGGGAGGGTGCTGCATAGTGACCTCACCTGCCCGCAGGAGCCTGCGTCCACCTGTGCGCTCCACCCCTTTCTCCAGCCCCTGGCATCTTCCTCCTTTGTCTCCACGGCTTTCCCTTGCTGGCCGGCCCTCCTTTCTCAGGGGCCTGCCCAGCGCTCCTGTCTTCCCAGCCCATCCAGCTCCACTTACGCCTCTTTCACGCCTGTGTTTGCGCAAAGTGAAGATGGCTGGTGAAGCTAAATCTCACTGAAGAGAAAATTATTCATGTCTTAACCCTGCTTGGAGAGACTCATTCGAAAAGAGTTTATTAACCCAAAGGAACCTCTTTAAAGGCGGCTTTTAAAAGAAATCTTTTGGGGTGATTTGGCTCTGAGGGTTGGGTGGAACAGATAATTTTTATTATTTAGGTCTTTTGTTTTCCCAACAGCATGGGCATCGTGTATTAGTATTGATTCTGAGTTTGTAGAGGAGATCCTTTTTAAAGGGATGTGCCTTTGCCTAATCCACAGAGATTAGACTCCTCTTCCTATACAGTTTTTTTTGTTTGTTTGTTTGTTTTTTGCGGTACGCGGGCCTCTCACTGTTGTGGCCTCTCCCGTTGCGGAGCACAGGCTCCGGACGCGCAGGCTCAGCGGCCACGGCTCACGGGCCCAGCCGCTCCGCGGCATGTGGGATCTTCCCGGACCGGGGCACGAACCCGCGTCCCCTGCATCGGCAGGTGGACTCTCAACCACTGCGCCACCAGGGAAGCCCCTCCTATACAGTTTTAACATTTTAATTAAATATTAAAAGTTCAAGGTTAATATTTTAAGTATATTTCTATTTGTACATGTGGTAATTCATTGGATTCTCATATTACCTTAGAAGTAAGTTACCTACACGCACGCGTACATACACACTATTAATTTTTAAATGTAGGGATTTTTACCACCAATATTCAGACGAGAAAAGAGAGGCCATGAGACTTGCCTCTGAGCGCCGTGTTTTGTCTCAAACCTGGAGCGTCTAACATCCCCTTTTCCTGAAGCCTCCACCCCACAAGAAGGAAGCTGACAGACCCCAGCCTTGCTCATGTAAACATCTGGATAACCGTGAATCCTCTGGGGAAAAATGAGTACTTTTTAAAATTAAAACACTGGCATTTCTATGGGGAAATGAGCAATTGTTAAGCCAATTCATCAAGAGCCACGAGCTATCAACTTGTGCGTCGTCTTCCTGCCAAGCAAGTCCCACCCACAGATGAACCCCCGGTAGGAGTCAGCTTCAAGGACAGCTCAGAAAATGAGCCTCAGATCATCAGCTACTTCTTAATCCACTTGGGCTTCGCATCCGGGAATCCTCCTGCTTGTCCGAAGGCCAGTCCCTGGACTCAGCCTGGGTTGGACTCTGCCTCACCCCGCATCTGCTGTGTGATGTAGGCAGGCGTACCTCTCAGAGCCTCCGCGTGCTCATTTGTGAAGCAGAGACGATAAGCAACTTGAAGAGTGTGAGGGATAGAGGAGATGAGGTGTGTGATACATGTAGCCCAGGGCCTGGCACATCACCATCATCAACATCGCTCTTGTTGTTATCTTTCCACACTAAGATATTACATTATCACTTCTTCTGCTGGATTGTTTTTTTCTCTAGGAGGCTGATGCCATTCCTTGATTATTAGCTGTTACAATAATAATATAATTATTAGAGGGAAATAAGTATTTCTTATTGATTATTAGGTGTTATAATAATAATATAATTATTAGAGGGAAATAAGTATTTCTTATTGATTATTAGCTGTTATAATAATAATATAATTATTAGAGGGAAACAAGTATTTCTTATTGCTTATTAGCTGTTATAATAATAATATAATTATTAGAGGGAAATAAGTATTTCTTATTGATTATTAGCTGTTATAATAATAATATAATTATTAGAGGGAAATAAATATTTCTTATTGCTTATTAGCTGTTATAATAATAATATAATTATTAGAGGGAAATAAGTATTTCTTATTGATTATTAGCTGTTATAATAATAATATAATTATTAGAGGGAAATAAGTATTTCTTAT
>NW_021700065.1:0-28856 GCF_005190385.1 Monodon monoceros
TTCTTGCCCTGAAGTCTTGCTGTGGGTCTTTTTTTTTTTTTTTTTTTTGCGGTACGCGGGCCTCTCACTGCTGTGGCCTCCCGTTGCGGAGCACAGGGTCCGGACGCGCAGGCTCAGCGGCCATGGATCACGGGCCCAGCCACTCCGCGGCATGTGGGATCCTCCCGGACCGGGGCACGAACCCACGTCCCCTGCATCGGCAGGTGGACTCTCAACCACTGCGCCACCAGGGAAGCCCTGTGGGTCTTATTTTTGTACACAGTAGTATGATTTGCTCTTAAGGAACTATCTGAGAATGTTCAAAGAATTATACAGGTGAGATGTTCCAAACATGAGGTCTTTCCCTAAAAAGCAACTGAAAACACGTGTATAATTATCAAACCATACTTGTGTGAATGAATCAAGAAAAAAGTTCTCTATGGACTTGAGGACACGGGGGGGAAGGGGAAGCTGGGACGAAGTGAGAGAGTAGCATTGACATATATACACTACCAAATGTAAAATGGATAGCTAGTGGGAAGCTGCTGCACAGCGCAGGGAGATCAGCGTGATGCTTTGTGACCACCTAGAAGGGTGGGAGGGAGGCTCAAGAGGGAGGGGATATGGGGATACATGTATACTTACAGCTGATTCACTTTGTTGTACAACAGAAACTAACACAACATTGTAAAGCAATTATACTCCAATAAAGATATGAAAAAGAAAAGAAAAGAAAAAGGTTATCTGGCAATGATTGACTGTTCTTCACGCTCAGTCCAGAAGGAAGAGTAAAATAGTTAGGTGGAGGGTGCAGTGAGGGTTGTCTATTAATTTAGTCTCTTATTCTATAAATATTTATGAGCTCCTACCTTATGCTGCACAACAGGTTCTACATTGTATATTCTTGTGTCTAAGTAATTGCTCAAAGTAAACAGCATAATCAAATAAACCCATTCATTTTTATAAGGAATTTTCCAATAAATCAGAAATTGCTCTAAACTACCTCTATAATATTCTCTCTACATGGAAGTATTGTGTTCCTGGTAGAAGAAAAGGAAATCTTACCTCTTTGCTTCCTTAAGGCAGATCGTTTTTCAATCCTGTCCCTCACCTCTCCTATTTCAAATATCCAACCAGCACAGAGAAAAAGAAAGCACCTAATAATCCTCCAAAATACAACAATAGGTTAATAGACCTTAGAACAAGGAATAAATAAAATGGAAGCAGAGGCATCTTTTAAATATGTCTTTTCATGTTGTTCTATCTACCAAGTTAAGTCACTCCCTGGTCTGGGGTATCTCTGAACCTGGCAACTCTTCTATGCTTCCACTTAGTACACTGAGTGTATAAACATTCTATTTACTTAGCTCCTTTTCCCACTAGACCACAGGCTATGGAAGAGCGAGAACCAGGTCTTAATCATTGCCATATCCCCTGTCTTAAAGGCTGGTCCACAGGAGGTAAGCAAATGGTTATCTAGGTCTATAAGCTAGAGAAGCATCCAAAGGGTTATCAAGAAGAGGACTGCTGAAAATAGATATTAGGCATAAGAATCTGAAGCTAGCAAACTTAAGAGGCAGGAACAGGAGAACTGCCAGTAAGGGAAGGCAAACAAGAGAGAGGGTAAGCTTGGGTAAATCTCTTAACAGACTGTGTGAAGGAAAAAGTTGAGGGACACTGGGACACTAGCACAAAATATAAGAAAATGGGATATTCCCATTTTAAATCGCATCAAAGAGAAATAAAATACCTAGGAATAAACCTAGCCAAGGAGGGTAAAGACATACGCTGAGAACTATAAAACACTGATAAAGGAAATCAAAGGTGATTCGAGAAAATGGAAAGAAATCTGATGCCCTTGGATTAAAAGAATTAATACAGTTAAAATGGCCACACTACCCAAAGCAATCTACAGATTTAATGTAATCCCTATCAAATTACCCATAACATTTTTCACAGAACTAGAACAAATAATCCTAAAATTTATACGGAACCACAAAAGACCCAAAATTGACAAAGCAAACCTAAGGAAAAAGAACAAAGCTGGAGGCATAACCCTTCCAGACTTCAGACAATACTACAGAACTACAGTAATCAAAACAGCAAGGTACTGGAACAAAAACAGACATATAAACGGAACAGAATAGAGAGCCCAGAAGTAAACCCACACAACTATAGTCAATTAATCTTTGACAAAGAGCACAAGAATATGCAATGGAGAAAAGACAGTCTCTTCAGCAAGTGGAATTGGGAAAACTGGACAGCCTCATGTAAATCAATGAAGTTAAGACACTCCCAAACAACATACACAAAAATAAGCTCAAAATGGCTTAAAGACTTAAGACGTGACACCATAAAACTCCTAGAAGAGAACATAGGCAAAACATTCTCTGACATAAATAGTAGCAATGTTTTCTTAGATCAGCCTCCCAAGGCAATAGAAATAAAAGCAAAAACAAACAAACGGGAACTAATCAAACTTATAAGCTTTTGCACAGCAAAGGAAGCCATGAACAAAATGAAAACACAGCCTACAGAATGCGAGAAAATATTTGCAAATGATGCAACTGACAAGAGGTTAATGTCCAAAATATACAAACAACACATACAACTCAATAACAAAACAAACAAACAAAAATCAAAAAAGGGGCAAAAGACCTAAATAGACATTTTTCCAAAGAAGACATACATGTGGCAAACAGAGAAATGCAAATCAAAACTACATTGAGGTATCACCTCACACTGGTCAGAATGGCCATCATTAAAGTCTACAAATAATAAATGCTGGAGAAAGGGTGCAGAGAAAAGGGAACTCTCCTACACTGTTGATGGGAATGTAAATTGGTGCAGCCACTATGGAAAACAGTATACAGGTTTCTCAAAAAACTAAAAATAGAGTTGCCATATGATCCAGCAATCCCACTCTTGGGCATATATCTGGAAAAGACAAAAAGCTCTAATTTAAAAAGATACACGCACCCCAGTGTACACAGCGGCAATATTTACAATAGCCAAGACATGGAAACACTCTGATATGTATATAAATGACTATATATATATTCCATTTATATATATAAATGGAATATTAATATATTGTCCAGTTATATATATAAATGGAATATTACTCAGCCATTAAAAAAGAATAAAATAATGGAGGAGGAGACCTTCAAGATGGTGGAAGAGTAAGACGTGGAGATCACCTCCTCCCCACAAATACATCAGAAATACATCTACGGGCCTCCCTGGTGGCACAGTGGTTGAGAGTCCGCCTGCCGATGCAGGGGACACGGGTTCGTGCCCTGGTCCGGGAAGATCCCACATGCCGCGGAGCAGCTGGGCCCGTGAGCCATGGCCGCTGAGCCTGTGCTCCGCAATGGGAGAGGCCACAACAGTGAGAGGCCCGCAAAAAAAAAAAAAAAAAAAGAAATACATCTACATGTGGAACAACTCCTACAGAACACCTACTGAACTCTGGCAGAAGACCTCAGGCCTCCCAAAAGGCAAGAAACTCCCCACATACCTGGGTAGGGCAAAAGAAAAAAGAATAAACAGACAAAAGAATAGGGACGGGACCTGCACCTCTGGGAGGGAGCTGTGAAGGAAGAAAGGTTTCCACACACTAGGAAGCCCCTTCACTGGTGGAGACGGAGGATGGGCACAGGGGAAGCTTTGGGACTATGGAGGAGAGCGCAGCAACAGGGGTGCAGAGGGCAAAGCGATCCTCCTACACAGAGGATCGGTGCCGACCAGCACTCACCAGCCCGAGAGGCTTGTCTGCTCACCCGCCGGGGCGGGCGGGCGCTGGGAGCTGAGGCTTGGGCTTCAGTTGGATCCCAGGGAGAGGGCTACGGCTGGCTGCGTGAACACAGCCTGAAGGGGGCTAGTGCGCCACAGTTAGCTGGGGGGGGAGTCTGGGAAAAGGTCTGCAACTGCCTACGAGGCAAGAGACTTTTTCTTGCCTCTTTGTTTCGGGGTGCATGAGGAGAGGGGATTAAGAGCGCCGCTTAAAGGAGTTCCAGAGATGGGCGCGAGCCACGGCTATTAGTGCGGATCCCAGAGATGGGCATGAGACGATAAGGCTGCTGCTGCCGCCACCAAGAAGCCTGTGTGCGAGCACAGGTCACTATCCACACCTCCCCTCCCGGGAGCCTGTGCAGCCCGCCACTGTCAGGGTCCCGTGATCCAGGGACAACTTCCTCGGGAGAACACACGACGCACCTCCGGCTGTTGCAATGTCAGGCCGGCCTCTGCCGCCGCAGGCTCCCCCCGCATCCGCACCCCTCCCTCCCCGCGGCCTGAGTGAGCCAGAGCCCCCCGAATCAGCTGCTACTTTAACCCCGTGCTGTCTCAGCGAAGAACAGACGCCCTCAGGCGACCTACACACAGAGATGGGGCCAAATCCAAAGCTAAACCCCCAGAGCTGTGCTAACAAAGGAGAGACAGGGAAATCTCTCCCAGTAGCCTCTGGAGCAGTGGATTAAATCTCCACAATCAGTGTGATGTACCCTGCATCTGTGGAATACCTGAATAGACGAGGTATCATCCCAAATTGAGGCGGTGGACTTTAGGAGCAATGATATATTTTTTTTCCCTTTTTCTCTTTTTGTGAGTGTGTATGTGTATCATTCTGTGTGTAATTTTGTCTGTATAGCTTTCCTTTTACCATTTGTCCTAGGGTTCTGTCTGCCCTTTTTTTTTTTTTTTTAGTATAGCTTTTAGTGCTTCTTATCATTGGTGGATTTGTTTTTTGGTTTGGTCGCTCTCTTCTTTCTTTTTTTTAAAATTACATTTCAATTTTTTTTTTTAATAATTACCTTTAATTTTAATAACTTTATTCTCTCTCTCTCTCTCTCTCTCTCTCTCTTTCTCCCTTTTATTATGAGCCATGTGGATGAAAGGATGTTGGGGCTCCCGCTGGGTGTCAGGCCTCTGCCTCTGAGGTGGAAGAGCCGAGTTCCGGACATTCGGCCACCAGAAACCTCCCAGCTCAGATGTTTGTAATATCAAACTGCGAAAGCTCTCCAGGAGATATCCATCTCAACGTTAAGACCCGGCTCCACTCTGACCAGCAAGCTACAGTGCTGGACACCCTATGTCAAACAACTAGCAAGACAGGAACACAACCGCACCCACTAGCAGAAAGGCTGCCTAAAATCATAATAAGGTCATGGACACCCAAAAACACACCACCAGATGCAGACCTGCCCACCAGAAAGACAAGATCCAGCCTCATCCACCAGAACACAGGCACTAGTCCCCACCAACGGAAGCTTACAAAACCCACTAAACCAACCTTAGCCACTGGGGGCAGACACCAAAAACAACAGGAACTACGAGCCTGCAGCCTGAGAAAAGGAGACCCCAAACAGAGTATGTTAAGCAAAATGAGAAGACACAAAAACACACACCAGATGAAGGAGCAAGGTAAAAACCCACCAGACCACACAAATGAAGAGGAAATAGGCAGTCTACCTGAAAAAGAATTCAGAGTAATGATAGTAAAGATGATCCAAAATCTTGAAAATAGAATGGAGAAAATACAAGAAATGTTTAACAAGGACCTAGAAGAACTAACAAACAATGATGAACAAGACAACAAATGAAATTAAAAATTCTCTAGAAGGAATCAATAGCAGAATAACTGAGGCTGAAGAACGGATAAGTGACTTGGAAGATAAAAGAGTGGAAATAACTACAGCAGAGCAGAATAAGGAAAGAATGAAAAGAATTGAGAACAGTCTCAGGGACCTGTGGGACAACATTAAACACACCAACATTCAAATTATAGCGGTCCCAGAAGAAGAAGGAGAAAAAGAAAGGGACTGAGAAAATATTTGAAGAGATTACAGTTGAAAATTTCCCTAATATGGGAAAGGAAATAGTTAAGTCCAGGAAGCACAGAGCCCAATACAGGATAAATCCAAGGGGAAACACGCCAAGACACATATTTATCAAACTATCAAAAACTAAATGCAAATAAAAAATATTAAAAGCAGCAAGGGAAAAACAACAAATAATATACAAGGGATTCCCCAAAAGGTTAACAGCTGATCGTTCAGCAGAAACTCTGCAGGCCAGAAGGGATGGTAGAACATAGTTAAAGTGATGAAAGGGAAAAACCTACAACAAAGATTACTCTACCCAGCAAGGATCTCATTCAGATTTGATGGAGAAATTAAAACCTTTACAGCCAAGCAACAGGTAAGAGAACTCAGCACCACCAAACCAGCTTTAAAACAAATGCTAAAGGACCCTCTCCAGGCAGGAAACACAAGAGAAGGAGAAGACCTACTATAACAAACCCCAAACAATTAAGTAAATGGTAATAGGAACATACGTATTGATAATTACCTTAAATGGAAATGGATTAAATGCTCCAACCAAAAGACATAGACTGGATGAATGAATACAAAGACAAGACCGGTACATATGCTGTCTACAAGAGACCCACTTCAGACCTAGGGACACTTACAGACTGAAAGTAAGGGGATGGAAAAAGATATTCCATGCAAATGGAAATCAAAAGAAAGCTGGAGTAGCAATACCATATTAGACAAAATAGACTTTAAAACAAAGACTATTAAAAGAGACAAAGAAGGGCACTATATAATGATCAAGGGATCAATCCAAGAAGAAGATTTCACAATTATATATATTTATGCGCCCAACATAGGAGCACCTCAATACATAAGGCAAATACTAACAGCCATAAAAGGGGAAATCGACAGTAACACATTCATCGTTGGGGACTTTAACATCCCACTTGCACCAATGGACAGGTCATCCAAAATGAAAATAAATAAGGAAACACAAGCTTTAAATGATACATTAAACAAGACGGACCTAATTGATATTTATAGAACATTCCATCCAAAAATAACAGAATACACTTTCTTCTCAAGTGCTCATGGAACATTCTCCAGGATAGATCATATCTTAGGTCACAAATCAAGCCTTGGTAAAGTTAACAAAATTGAAATTGTATCAAGTATCTTTTCTGACCACAATGCTATAAGATTAGATATCAACTGCAGGAAAAAAATCTGTAAAAAATACAAACACATGGAGGCTAAACAATACACTACATAATAACCAAGAGATCACTTAAGAAATCGAAGAGGAAGTCAAAAAAACCTTAGAAACAAATGAAAATGGAAACACAATGACCCCAAACCTATGGGATACAGCAAAAGCAGTTCTAAGGGGGAAGTTTATAGCAATACAATCCTAACTTTAAGAAACAAGAAACATGTCAAATAAACAACCTAACCTTACACCTAAAGCAATTAGAGAAATAAGAACAAAAAAAACCCAAAGTTAGCAGGAGGAAAGAAATCATAAAGATCACATCAGAAACCAATGAAAAAGAAATAAAGGAAACAGTAGCAAAGATCAATAAAACTAAAAGCTGGTTCTTTGAGAAGATAAACAAAATTGATAAACCATTAGCCAGACTCATCAAGAAAAAAAAGGGAGAAGACTCAAATCAATAGAATTAGAAATTAAAAAGGAGAAGTAACAACTGACACTGCAGAAATACAAAGGATGATGAGAGATTACTATGAGCAACTATATGCCAATAAAATGGACAACGTAGAAGAAATGGACAAATTCTTAGAAAGGCACAACCTTCCGAGATTGAACCAGTAAGAAATAGAAAATATAAACAGACCAATCACAAGCACTGAAATTGCAACTGTGATTAAAAATCTTCCAACAAACAAAAGCCCAGGACCAGATGGCTTCACAGGCAAATTCTATCAAACATCTAGAGAAGAGCTAACACCTATCCTTCTCAAACTCTTCCAAAATATAGCAGAGGGAGGAACACTCTCAAACTCATTCTACAAGGCAACCATCACCCTGATACCACAACCAGACAAAGATGTAACAAAGAAAGAAAACTACAGGCCAATATCATTGATGAACATACACGCAAAAATCCTCAACAAAATACTAGCAAACAGAATCCAACAGCACATTAAAAGGATCATACACCAGGATCAAGTGGGGCTTATCCCAGGAATGCAAGGATTCTTCAATATAGGCAAATCAATGAATGTGATACACCATATTAAAAAACTGAAGAAGAAAAACCATACGATCATCTCAATAGATGCAGAGAAAGCTTTTGACAAAATTCAACACCCATTTATGATAAAAACCCTCCAGAAAGCAGGCATACAGGGAACTTATCTCAACATAATAAAGGTCATATATGACAAACCCACAGCCAACATTGTCCTCAATGGTTAAAAACTGACACCATTTCCACTAAGATCAGGAACAACACAAGGTTGCCCACTCTCACCACTGTTATTCAACATTGTTTTGGAAGTTTTAGCCACAGCAATCAGAGAAAAAATGAAATAAAAGGAATCCAAATCGGAAAAGAAGAAGTAAAGCTGCCACTGCAGATGACATGATACTATACATACAGAATCCTAAAGATGCTACCAGAAAACTACTAGAGCTAATCAATGAATTTGGTAAAGTAGCAGGATACAAAATTAATGCACAGAAATCTCTTGCATTCCTATACACTAATGATGAAAAATCTGAAAGAGAAATTAAGGAAATACTCCCATTTACCACTGCAAAAAAAAGAATTAAATACCTAGGAATAAACCTACCTAAGGAGACAAAAGACCTGAATGCAGAAAAGTATAAGACACTGATGAAATTAACTAAAGATGATACAAACAGATGGAGAGATATACCACGTTCTTGGATTGGAAGAATCAGCATTGTGAAAATGACTCTACTACCCAAAGCAATCTACAAATTCAATGCAATCCCTATCAAACTACCAATGGCATTTTTCACAGGACTAGAACAAAAAATTTCACAATTTGTATGGAAACACAAAAGACCCTGAATAGCCAAAGCAATCTTGAGAAAGAAAAACGGAGCTGGAGAAATCAGGCTCCCGGACTTCAGACTATAGTACAAAGCTGCAGTAGCTTTGTATAAAGTACAGTACAGTAATCAAGACAGTATAGTACTGGCACAGAAATAGAAATATAGATCAATGGAACAAGATAGAAAGCCCAGAGTGAAACCCATGCACCTATGGTCAACTAATCTATGACAAAGGAGGCAAGGACATACAATGGAGAAATACAGTCTCTTCAATAAGTTGTGCTGGGAAAACTGGACAGCTACATGTAAAAGAATGAAATTAGAATACTCCCTAACACCATACAGAAAAATAAACTCAAAATGGATTAGAGACCTAAATGTAAGACTGGACTATAAAACTCTTAGAGGAAAACATAGGAAGAACACTCTGACATAAATCACAGCAAGATCTTTTTTGATCCACCTCCTAGAGTAATGGAAATAAAAACAAAAATAAACAAATGGGACCTAATGAAACTTCAAAGCTTTTGCACAGCAAAGGAAACCATAAACAAGATGAAAAGACAACCCTCAGAATGGGAGAAAATATTTGCAAATGAATCTACGGACAAAGGATTAATCTCCAAAATATATAAACAGCTCATGCAGCTCAATATTAAAAAAACAAACAACCCAATCCAAAAATGGGCAGAAGACCTAAATAGACATTTCTCCAAAGAAGACATACAGATGGCCAAGAAGCACATGAAAAGCTGCTCAACATCACTAATTATTAGAGAAATCGAAATCAAAAGTACAATGAGGTATCTATCACCTCACACCAGTTAGAATGGGCATCATCAGAAAATCTACAAACAACAAATGCTGGAGAGGGTGTGGAGAAAAGGGAACCCTATTGCACTGTTGGTGGGAATGTAAATTGATACAGCCACTATGGAGAACAGTATGGAGGTTCCTTAAAAAACTAAAAATAAAATTACCATATGATCCAGCAATCCCACTACTGGGCATATACCCAGAGAAAACCATAATCCAAAAAGACACATGCACCCCAATGTTCCTTGCAGCACTATTTACAATAGCCAGGTCATGGAAGCAACCTAAATGCCCATCGACAGACGAATGGATAAAGATGTCGTACATATATACAATGGAATATTACTCAGCCATAAAAAGGAACGACTTTGGGTCGTTTGTTGAGACATGGATGGATCTAGAGACTGTCATACAGAGTGAAGTCAGTTAGAAAGAGAAAAACAAATATCGTATATTAACGCATATATGTGGAACCTAGAAAAATGGTACAGATGAACCGGTTTGCAGGGCAGAAATTGAGACATAGATGTAGAGAACAAACGTATGGACACCAAGTGGGGAAAGTAGTGGGGTGGTGGTGGTGGTGTGATGAATTGGGCGATTGGGATTGACATGTATACGCTGATGTGTATAAAACTGATGACTAATAAGAACCTGCTGTATAAAAAAATAAGATAAAATTTAAAAATTTCTTTTTAAAAATTTATGTGTTTTGCCCACTGCTGGGTACATGGCGGATCAATTTCTTTTCTCACCTTCCCACTCACACCAGCATTTCAGCTTTGACGGTGCCCTTACCCAGCCCTGGACACTGTGCTCCACAGTGCTGTTCTCTGTACTCCCACAGGCCTTTGATCATAGTTCACGTACCACTTACCCTATTTTGTATGTATCCTATTTATTATAAGCAATTTTGATGTAATTATTTTGAGTAATTAGTCTTTTCTTTTCTTTTTAGATTAAAAACACGTCAAGGACAGAGATTTGATCTTGTTCATCTTCTTATCTCTCACTGCATATAGTATTATGTACTGAACATAATAGGAACTCTATAAACGTGTACTACGTTGAATTGTATAATTCTACATGTTTTATGCAAGTTTTAAAACAAAAAAACGTTTTGCTTTAAGGATTAAAAGACTTAGAAGGAGAACAGAGAATTACCATACTGCAAATACAGTATAGCCCCCTAGCACCCAACACAGGTCTTGAAATATACAGTCAGTGTTCCCTAAATTGTGTCGATTAAATTGTGTGTCACAGACTGAACACCTAGTATGGTGAATACAGTGTTCAAAAATAAGTGTTTTTAGTCAAAAAAGACTTGGACAAAAGAGATGTCAGTAATATCTACTTAAACCCATCATTACTACTGGAAAAAAATGCCCAAAGAAGATCAGTTCTAATGGTATTGAACAGCAAAATTACTCTGCTTTGAAACATGAGTTTTAGTTTTAATAGGTTTATAGTCTCTGTTTCCAAAGAAACTAAAACCTGAGAAATTGAGCTTAAATTGTATGCACAAATGTATATTAGGATGCTTTAGCTGAACTGTATTCAATGAAAATAATTACGTTTCCCATTTTATTTGTGGTAAATAATATGAAGAGCTAATGTTTGAACAGATTAAAAATTAAATACATAATAATTTTTAACTATCTTGAAAGTAAAAAAAACAAACTTTTATAATAGAGAGTACGAAAGTTATTACTGAGGTAACTTTTAACAGTCGTTGTTGTTAATTCTTTAAAAATATATGTCAAAATGGTTAAGATCATGACCTGCTGTCAGAGAGACACCCGGGTTACATCTATAGCTTTAGAACTTGACCAAATTACTTAACCTCCATATTTCCATTTGCTCACCTGTAATATGAAGATAACAGGAGCATCTATTTGAAGGGTTGCTGTAAAAATGAAATGATTAAATGATACTGATTGTAAAGCACTGTGCCTGGCACCAAAGTGAGGCCTTGATAAATGGTAGCCATAATCATCATCATTATTACAGAAGTTAACCTAGTTGTAATTATTTAGAAATTGGTTATATATTTTATATACATAAAATATGTGATATCGGCAAGATATGTAAATAAATCGCAGCTACCTTCTGGCAATATATTTTATGAAGCTGTCTTCTTCCAAAGGAGATCCCAAGGAGGCTAGAGCCACTCCAGCCAAGTGGCACAGTCCTCACCCCTCGGGCGCGCGGGTGGCTCTGTCGCGGGCCGGCTCCCCAGGCTGTGCGGCAGCCGGGCAGTGCTCAGCGGGCGCGGGCCTGGGGCGGGCGCCGGAGCCCGGACTGCGCGGCGCGGCGGGCCCCGGACAAGCCTCCCGCGCCGCCCCGCCCGCTCGGCTGGGATGAGTGACGGCGACAACAGGTGCGGTGCGGCGCGGCGTCCGAGGCTTCTCCGGAGCCTCCGAGTTTGGCGCGTCAGGCCCCAGGGAGTCACACTTTGACTCTGCAAACTGGCCTCCTCGCCCCGCACCAGCCTTCCGAAGTCGCCCCTCAACAGGCTTCTTGCACCTTAGTAAAGCCTGAGGTCACCTCCACCTCTCGAAACCCACCAGTCCCAGAGGCCAACTTTTCTCCAAAGAGGAAAAGGAAAGGCGTGAAAGGCGTGCGGTGCATGGAACTCTGCATAACCGTTCGCTCTCTCCTCCCCAGCCGTCCGAAAACAGGCGAGAGTGGCTCCAGAAGGGAGCCCTCGCTCCGAACACTCCACGCCCGCCCCGACCTGCTGTACGCTCTGCCCCTGAGACGGCCCAGCTCGGCGACACGGGCCACCGCCGAAACCCGCCCGCACCGCAGTCCACCGCCCTAGGCGACGCCGCCTGTCCCTCCTCACCCCCCGGGGTGGCAGGTTCAAGACCCGGGTCCGAGTCTCCGGCCCTGCAACTGCCACCAACGCCGTCGCCGCCAGTGGGAGAGAGTCTCCGTCGGGAAACGTGGTGCTGCTTCCTGGGTGCGAAGGTGCTTTCAAACCTTAGGTTTCTGTTCCTTTCCCCCTGGCTTTTGAAGAACAGAGAGGAGGATGGAGACCAAGTCCGGGGCGGTGAGTACGGCGGTCATGGCCCGGAGTCCTGGGCCCCGGGGTAGTGGGGAGAAGGAGAAATGTGGACTCCGTCTGTGAGGGGCTGGAAGGGCGAGTCTAGAGCCTGCGATTTTGTCGGGAAGTAACGTGGTCAGGGAGCCCCATCGACTGCGACGAAGAGCGGCCCGCCTGCAGGCCCCGTCGGGTTGTGTCGTGGGGTCGGGAAGGTGCGGCCACCGGGCCTGGACGGGGTGTAGACGGGCTGGGAGACCTCGGCAGCGACCGGGAGGCGGTGGGTGGCTGGGCCCTGTGCACCAGGCCGGGCCCAGGCTAGAGAAACAGCTTTCCCGCCGAAATTAGGCTCGCGCGTCTTTGACGCCCACTCCCACCGGACTCCGCCCAGCCGCCCCCCTGAGGCGTTGCCCTGGCGACTGACGCCTCCTCTCCTCGACTGGTCATTGGGGACCAGAAGGCCCGAGAGACCTGGCGGGGGTCGGGGGCGGGGCTGGGTAGCGGCAGGTCGGACCGGAACCTCTAGCCCAGGTCGGACCGGAACCTCTAGCACCAGGTGCGCGCCCAAGCCAGACAGGGCTGGGCTGGGGAGGGGCGGGAGACCGCTTAGGCCCGAGGGGCTGCGGCAACGTGCCGCCCCGCCCCGCGCGGCGCCCGCCAGCAGCCAATCAGCGAGCGCCATGCGAGGCTCGCAGGGCAGGCTGCACACTAGGCAGGCGTCGGGGTCGGTGCCGTTGAGGGTTCCCGCCACTGCTGCTGGCGGGTTTGCAGGGCAAAATTTCTCGCTGGCTAGCTTTCTTTTCCCTCCCGCACTTTGGTGGGGAGGGGGTGGATCCTCGAGACAGTGATCAAGTTCATGATGACCCGAGAGAACCCAAGGGAGTTGTCGCCTCAGCCATTTCCCCCACCGCCTCAGCTTGCTGGCTTCGGAGGGGAAGGAGTACGGAGGCCGTAACTGCGACGGTTAGCCCGCCCTTTTCCTGTTGTGTTTGTTGGCAAAGTAGATGATAGATTTCGAGGTTAATTTTAGAGGGGAGGAGGCAGTGGGGGCACATTACTTTGGGGGAAATTTTAAATAAACTAGTACTAGAAGTTTTACTAAGGACCCTTACTTCTAACCCCAAAACAGCACCAATCTAAGTGCTTTTCATACGTTTGCAAAATTATTGCCAGTAGAATTTGAGGCTTTCTTAATTAACTCAGTGAATCGCTAACCTTCTCTGAGGAACTTAAAGATTGTCTCTACCTGAGCCTTGTTACTACCAAGATTAAAATATTTTCTAGGCTATTATTCATATTGTAGTCTTCAGCCCACAACCTAAGGGTTGGCATATCGTGAGCAGGAAGAAATTACTCATTTATTCATTCGTTCAACAAATATTTATTGAACATGTGCTATATATGGTCCCTACTTTAGATGCTGTGGTGAACAAAACAGGCAAAACCCTCTTCCTTCTTGAACATTACATTATAGTGGAAAGAGACAGACAACAAACATAATAAATAAATTACATGGTATTACATGTTGGTAAGTGGTAAGGAGAAAAATAAAACAGTTGGAACCCACAATAGAACAGGAGTCTTAGAAAATGAAGAATGAAGTGAGTGATATGTAAAAAGTTCATGTTTTTCCTTCCTCGGTGTCATTTAACTGATTTCTCAAGATTGGAAATAAAGCACTCTGTTCTCTTCCATTCAAGTCAGTCCTCTCTTAATGAAAACTAATGGAGTTGACTTTTATTTAAACAAATTTGGAACAAAAGAGGTCATCCATTGAATTCATTTTGTTTTTAAGAAGAGAATTTCATGAAGATTGATTTTTTTTTTAACTTTGCAAATAGGTAATGACTACATTCTGTAACCCAGCAGAGAGAAAAGATGGTATCTACCAAAGCTGTTCTATTATCTCTAGCAATACAAATCCACACTTGAAAAGTAAAACTAAGCATCCCAGAATCATCCAGTCTGGGCACTATGTCTTACAAGTAAAGTGACTGAAGTTACAAATAACGTCCAGATGCCCAGGGAGGATGCTTTTAGGATTCCCAGTTTCTTTAATTGGCAACTACAACATAGCAATTATTAAATATGATGACTCTGTGGTTTAAGAGATGTTTTTATGAACTCCCTTACTAGGGAGTGTTTTTCCCCCTTAAGACTAGATGGAGAATAGAGCCCATAAGGTCCAGCCTATAGCCCCATAGTCACTACTGGCCTAGCCATTTCTCTGTACATCTTGCAGAGATTAATTTAGGGATTATGGTTTTATTGGCCAATGAAGTGAAAGGAGAGCAAATGTGAAAAAGAACAACTCCATTATCTAAGTTGGAAATTCATTTTCATGAATTTGTTTTTCAGAGAATTTAAATCATCAACTCCAATCTTTTTGAAGCACTCATTTAGGGTCTCAAAAGTCTGTTTCGTGTTCCCAGAAGGAGAATAATTAGCAAGTTCTTAAATTAGTTTCTCTTTAAAATTCTATTCTCAAGTCTTGTTTTTTTTCAGGTGTACCTGAGGAGTCTACTATCTTGCCATTGTGCAAAGGTGTATATGTTAATATATATTTATTAGAATCTAAATTAGGTCCCCTGACTTAGAATTGTGAACATAAGAACTCAATTCTTTAGCATAAAGAAAAAATTAGTATAAAAATTTTAGTATAAAAATTTATACCTATGAGTTATAGGTATACAATTTTTTTTTTTTTTTTTTACTAAATCGGTCCACTTTTCCAATTGCCAAGTGCATTTTAAAAATTTGACTTTAGAGTTGAAAAACCGTGAACTTGTGTTGGAGTCTGTTTACTTGTCAATGCCCTTTAGCCAAAGACTACCACAAATACACCTGCAGTTTATTAAAGTTGGATCTTCTGAATTAACAACAAAGAAGAACATACACCATGCGGCCTCTCAGCAAAGTGTTAGAAGAACTTATTATAGGATTTAAGCTTATATTAAGCACTTTTTAGAGAGGGTTTAATGAAGAAAGCTTTACTCTGAAATACGTGTTGTCAGGAGGTGGGAGTAATTCTATAATTGGGTATGTTAATTCTTACCTAGGAGACAAGAAAAATAGATTGAAGCTAAAGCTGTGATTGTTAAAAAAAGGAGCAGTCTTATCAGGCAGGATAGAAGGACGTTTGGTCATTCTTGTGGTTTGGGTAATGCTTTTGTTTTTGTCAATGTACAGATATGATTATGGAGTGATCTTGTTTTTATCTTCATCCACCACAATCACAGAGGAGCCTTGCCCGATGTTGGTGTTCTGTTAACAAGAGAACACCACAGCCTAGCTGTGAGTTCCCGGCCAACTCCTAACACCAGGGCCTAGTTGGTTGTGCCAGGCCAGCTCCTAGCTGTCCAGGGTTTTTCTTCTCTTTTTCAAACTTCTTTTTGAGTTTAATATTCCTTCTTAATGCTTATAATATTTAAATAGTACAGTTAATAATAACTAACATATGTATGTTTAAATAATATATTTAAGATTTAAGATCGTCTCTGTAGAGGAATGAATTCTACATTTCTTATATTTTTGTTGCCCCCAAAAGTTATTAGCTCTAATTATAATCTTCATAATATTAGCATAAAATTAAAGTCTGAAATACTACATTTTGTCAATGACTTATCTTTTTGAAGGATATATGCTTTCATCCTGCATCAAAACTTATACCCAGTACTAAGAGTTTAAAAGAATTTTATTTTACAGCAAACATCGAATCAGATGCAAACAGATTCATTATCTCCATCCCCTAATCCTGTGTCACCTGTGCCTTTGAATAACCCAACAAGTGCCCCAAGATATGGAACAGTGGTCCCTAATCGCATCTTTGTAGGAGGAATCGACCTTAAGGTACCTAATTATGCATGCAACATAGTGTATTCTTTGTATTAGAAGTGTTTTATTTCTCAGAAATTGTTTCTTCCTGCAACTTTAAAAATAACATATTTGCTATTTGCATAATGATTAGTAGGTTTCAAATTGTCTTAATACAAAGAATCTTTTCAACAACAATGTAGGTTAAATAGAGTATATATAATTGTCCAGTTTCACATACAAGGAAATTGAGGCTCACTGACATATCTATAAGCTCCTAGCTACTTAGTGACAAAGTGAAAACTAGAATTCTATTTTTCTGACTCATATCTCCACATGCTTTATTTCACCATACCACACTAATTATACTTTTTTACATAACACTCTAATAGCCCAAATAATGAGTGACTATAATTTTCAAAAGAAGACTCAATTAAGGAGAAAGAAAACAAAAACACAGCAGTTTTATGAAATCCTGTTTCTTTATCCCAACTTTCATCTTAGGCTCCTGAGTAACTTCCTAGACTTCTATCTTTTGCAGGTTGCTTTCTATCACCTAATTTAGAATTTGATCACTAAAAAAGGCCTGTGTCCTAGTCAGAATAAAGCATTTTAACAGTAATATGTTTAAACAATGTAATAGCCATTTCACTCTTTCAGAGAGGCATAGTTTTGTGAGATGTTTTGCAGCACCCCCATGTGGGTGGTGGTAGTTAAACACCTACAGGAAAGGCAAGCATGGATAATTTAGGAACACTCTTACTTCCAAGTGGATATATCGAAGGATTTCCAAGCTTCCATATTACATACTGGAAATTTCAGGGAGAGTTGTCTTAATAAAAAAAAAAAAAACTTGTGCAATTAGGGTATGATATTTGACATTTAATACTTGCTATCTTCCAATGATCAATCTCTCACAATTTGTATGGAATTACTTTTTTCCTGCTCAAGATAAATGTTACACTTAATGTATTTGTCAAAACTGTGAGTCTTAAGCAAGTATGTGATTGGTTCACTAAAAATAAATTAAGGAAAATAATTTCTTATGAAATGCTTATTTTTTAAAAAAAATTTCTGTTTCTGTAGCAAATATTAATAGCTGACCAGAAATATTCAAGTTGAATATTCTTGTTCAGAATTTATATTATATTAGCTTAGTATACTTTTAAATAAATAATCAATAAATGTGATAATTTATATGGCTAGGTTAGTGTAGGTTTTTATTGAAGCCAATCAGCTACAATATGAACTTTGGGAGCCATTGTTACAATACAGTCATAGCTTTAACATAACTGCTAGGGATCTCTCCCTCATACTTATACCTTTCGCAAAACCATAGGTAATTTCCAGCAAGGAAATAGTTTACCATAGTAGCAAGCAGTCTCAAACTTTTTAAAATTCTTCTTTTTAGAACCCTACAGCCCATCCTTTTTAATATTTAATCATCTTGACTTTCTGTCTCCTTACTTTTCAGCAAAGAAATGGAGCTGCAAAATTGAGCTAGTGATTTTTCTATCAGAGAATAGTTTGAATTAATTTGTTTTCAAGTCTCTAATAGAAACCTTATTCTGACGTTGATTCCATTTTGTGTTTATTGAAATGAGGCAGTCAGTTATTCTCAGATTAACTCAGTATTTGTCATCATCCAGTTTAGCAGGCTTTAGGTTACCAACTAAAAACCAGTAAGTAGTGAGGTAGCAGTGGAACTCAAGAAATATTGCTCTGCTGTTAGGCATGTCTTTTCCTAAATATATAAAGAAAAATTTTTTCTATGGATATTTAAAGTTCCTCTTGGGGGCAAACACTTATAGCTGAACCAGAAAATGAAATTGCAATGAATTTTGTGTGAATACTCTAGAGAAAGGTGATATGGGTCTATTATGAGACTATTTCAATTAAAACCAGATATGCCAAACTATCTTTGTAGGCATCTTCTACATGATAGTCTAATTATGACTCAATTTTTTTTGCATATCATCATAATGTCTGTATTTAGCTGACATGTATATTGAGTACAGATAAAGCATCTAAAAACTTTAAATCTTGTAGCCTCTCTGTTGTTATCACAAATTGAGTTCAGGTACTTTTGGAAATATATTTCCTTCCTAAGACCTTACTTTTCCTGGGGACTCTGCTGATTAAAATAGAGTGACTGGTATAGGCCAGCATAACCTAGTTCCACTGCTATGACTGTGGGCCTCTCTGAATCACAAGAACCAATAGTAGTATGCCCTTAGTATAGTTATAGCCATGCCTAGTACAATTTTATTAAAAACTGGCTAACTAGAGAACAAGAATTCCTTTAAATAGTGAACTTTCTTTGTAGTTTTTTAAAAATTCAGCTTAAAATATTTTATTGCAGTGTAATATTTTACGACATAGTATTAACAACTCTGCATAAAGCAAAGTATTCATATTGATTTTAATAACCTAGTGGTTTCATGCACTGTTTCTATGATGAGAGGCATTCTTACATCCATATTGTTATTTATGTTACCTTTTGTGTCTCCAAACCAAGCATAAGAGTTGTTTCATCTTTTATCAATTAAAATGGTTTTGTGTGTTTTCTTTTTATACCATTAGACAAATGAAAATGATTTAAGAAAATTTTTTTCCCAGTATGGGTCTGTAAAAGAAGTGAAGATTGTAAATGACAGAGCTGGAGTGCCCAAAGGGTTAGTATCACTATGGATAGTACATGGAATTGACAGTTGTATTTTTATTGGATTACTAGGTTTTGTATACTAATTTACTTTGGTTCCATTTTTTAAAAGAGAGTTTCATGCCTTCTTCTTTCCTCCTACCTTTTGATTTCAGTGTGTGTGTGTTTGTGTATTTTGGAGGAATAGTAACACTATAATATTCCTTAATTTATTGGAAAGTTATTCTTGCAAAGGCTGAGGGACCATTCATTGTTCGGTAATAAGCACTTAATGTCAAGTAGCTCTTGTCCAGTAGCCAAGGAACCAGAAGCTAAAGGAATCTGATATTTTTGGAATTGTATACCTGCTTTAGACTAGAGAGAACTTTACTTGAAAAAGGCTGACACAAAAGAATGTCCATAGGTTGTGCCTCAAAGACCTAATTAGGGGACTAATCTGAGAAATATAACTCTTAATGAGAATGATTTTTAATTGCCAAATCAAGGAGAATGAAAATTAAGGGAAAAAAGCAGTAGGATTTGTCTAGAACTGTCTAGTGCCCTTAGAGCTGTTTCAGTGGATTGGTATATTCAAAAGCCAAATACCAGAGAAGAAAACGGTAGTTTGCATAGGGTACTCTCTTAAGAAGTTTGACTGCAAAGTTAAAGAAATCGATGAAGGATTATGTTTGTTTTCTTGAAAAAAAGACAATATATACATACTTATAGGCATAAAAGAAGGGACCAATAAGGTAGAGGGAAAATTATATTAGTGGGAAACTACATGTAAGTATGACAGGTGGACACTTTGGAAGAGATGAGATCCTGCAGAGGTTATTTTTAAACAAATGAGATATTTCCTGAGACTGACAATCAATATTAGGATGAAGTGAGATTGTACCTCTTTTATTTTATTTTATTTTATTTTATTTTATTTTATTTTATTTATTTATTTATTTTATTTTATTATAGAATTTGTAATATACATTTTTTAATCATTGAAAAACACACATAGAAATGTAGACTGTATTTTATGCTTTTTCCACTGGGTGGTATATGTGTTCTACCAAAAAAAAACTAATAATAACGTAAAAATATTTCTTTAGCCGTTGTTTAATGTTTGGGCAAATAGAAAAAAAGAAATTCCTTTGTTAAAAAAGAAAATTCGTATATAATACAGCAATTATGAATTGAAGAAACAGTAAATGTTTACTAATTACACAATACATAATTATATAATAGTAATTATGAATTGAGGAAAATAATAGTTTAGCACTACTCAGAACAGTTTCCTTAAGTTATGCAAATAGAGATTACATTTTCGGGGGATATACTTTTTATTTCTTTCATTCCTTTTTTTCTACCTATTTTGGCTTTTTGGACATGGCATACATTGTGTATTTGTGTCTTGATCATATGATTTATACTCTGAAGGTAACAAGTATATATGAAAAAGCATATATAAAGTCTGGGTTGTACATATTTTTAATTAATTTTATTTGGGAAATATACTAATAGTTGCATTATCAGTTTATGTATGCTGATAATAGTAAATAATATGTTTGTATACTCATTTACCAACATAAAAAATTTTATTATGTTGAAACTTTTAAATTGTTAAAGGTTTTTTTCTACTTTGATTTCTATTTAAACCAAACTTTTATCATTTTAAAAGGAGATTAGTGCTCTGGACTGAAATTTATTGCATCCCAATTTGTAAACCAGAATACAAATCTCTCATGCTTTCCTGCCTTACTTACAGCTCAGGTCTGAAACTGTTTCAAGATCCCCGGGGTTGTTTTTTTTCTTTTAGGCCCCTCCCTTTAAGAGGAGGTGACAGTGATAAGCTGTGAATGATTCTCCTAAGTTTTGCATACTGGTGCACCAAGGAAAAATGTTCACTCCTACCATGGCCCATTCTTTCTTTTTTGTTTTTTTTTCTTTTTCTGGCTGCTCCTTGAGGCATGTGGGATGTTCCCCAACCAGGGATCGAACCCATGCCCCCTGCATTGGGAGTGGAGAGGCTTAACCGCTGGACTGCCAGGGAAGTCCCCCGCAATGGCCCATTCTTAAAAAAAAAAAATTAATCTTAATATATTCCAATGTAATGTTCTAAGATAATAATTAATGCATTTATTTAGGTATGGCTTTGTCACTTTTGAAGCACAAGAAGATGCACAAAAAATTTTACAAGAGGTAAGATATTTTGGTGTATTTAACTTAATTTTTAGAACTTCTTTCTCTGAAACTAATCCTTTAAGGTATTAATTTAATAATAGTAGGATTCCAGTACAATGATTGATTGCTAAAAAAAAAAAAAAAAAATTTTATCTTCTTTGCATCTTAAGATTGACATTGGTCTCCAAAAAAATGAATTAAGAAAAAAAGATTAAAGAGAAACTTTATCTGCAGAAAAACAAATTCCAAATAATTATGTAAGTATGGTTGTGAAGTTGTAATATAATTTTTCACTTTATTTGCTTAAACTAAGAATTTAAGGATGTATCTTTCCTGAAGTGTTAATAGCACTCTGAATTCCTAAAAAACACTACAAATGTAGATTCCTAGAGTGAGGTTATCTGAGATCATTTCCCTCCTCTGAAAAACTTTATATAAACTAAGAGCACTCATAGAAAAAGTCTATAGCCTGCAGTTCAATATATAATAACTTTAAATTTGGCAACTGTAACATTTAAATTTTTTAGGAAAAAATTTTATTTAAATTGTATTTAAGTCATATGCAGTCGATTCTCATTATTTGTAATGGTGTGTTCTATAAAATCACCACAAACACTGAATTAGCAAATATTGAAGTGCTGCACCTAGAAGAACACAGGGCTAGGTTCCCACAAGCTTCTGCTCACAATATTTTCATCAGCCAGTCAATACGTAACTTTGTCCTATGGGTGCTTCTGTTTAAAGATATTATATTTAATTTATATTTTTGATTCATTAACACTGAACTCGTGGCCAACAGCCCTATAACTTATGCCTGAATTAAACCCAGCTAGCACATATTTTCTCCATTAAGTCACATGACAGACTTTTTGCACTTAGGAACACTAGCAAGCACTTCAGCACTACACTTGAGGGCCATTTTAAATAGCAAAAATACCAATATAAGTCACAAAAATGTGAAAAACATGACACTAAATAGAACATGAAAAGGACAATTGTTTACAGTATAAAAGATGGAAAAAGAAAACAGTGTCACCCTGTTTGACCTTAGCTGGGACCACGTGTGTAAGGCGACTCAAATTTTTCACCTCTCTCCTCACATACACTAATAACTAGTAAATTGTCAGGTGAGGAATTAAGGTCAGAGCACTGGAACCAAGATTCACACCCAGATCTATTTAAATCCAAAGACTTTGCCCTTTCCACTATGCCTTGCCACTTTCAAAGAATGATAATAAAATAATTCATTTTTTCTTATTTTAGGCTGAAAAACTTAATTACAAGGACAAGAAACTGAACATTGGTCCAGCAATAAGAAAACAACAAGTAGGGATCCCTCGTATGTATTGAGAACTAATGTATTTTTCAGTATTTTTGCATGGTTCTTTTTTGAAATATTAGAGTTTTAATAGAACTTCATTAAAATATCAGCTTTCTTTCATTTAGTAAAGTAAATTTAGTGAAGTTGGTGGTCAAATGAATATTTCTTACCACAAATTAAAATATATTAGTTTGCAGGGTGGGGGGGGCTAGGCAAAATTTATATAAATAATGATGTTTAACTATATTCCATATAGTTACATCTTTAAAGGAAAAATCTTTTATGATAAAAATATAGTTTAAAATTACAAAAGAAATTAAAAGTAGTTAATTACTATTTAGAAAATTTTCTAATTAACAAAGTAATTTAAAATTAGAGTAAAATTACAGAAAGTGAAAATATAGAACAAATATCAGAAACTCTGGTTGTATGGTACATACTGTAACCCAACCACATGTATCATAATTAACAGAGGAAACAATCCCTAAAGCTTTAGGAATTGGCTAAATTAGATGCCTTCCTCAAATTTTGGTAATGCTTTCGACTCTACTCTTTTTTTCCCACTCTTCCCATTTATTAAGTTAGACATCTTTACAGTTAACTTTTACCTATAATATTTATTAAAATCTCCAACAGAATCTTTGGCTAGAAGGAGAAACTTTGCATAAAATTTGTAACTCAATTTTTTATTCTTCCTTAGCTGTGTCCTAGTGTCTACTGGGATGTTTAAATCATTAGGTGGATATTGTACATCTGTTAACAAATTAATAGATTGTGCTCATTTGGACTGTTCTGTTTTTGACTTAGAAGTTAACAGATATCAAGTTTAATTTTGACTTAGTATTTGTTAATTTAGAAGATAACTGAAGTGTCCTTAGTAAGTTGATACTCCAAAATGGAATGCAGTAAATATGGCAGAATGCTGAATATTTTCAGACTACTATTGTTAGTTGCAAGAGTTAAGCTATAACATGTAATAGCAGTTCTTTAGCCCATTATCACCATCAGTAGGAACAACTAGTAATGTTCATATTATGACCCACAAGTTGCTAAAAATAGAACATAAATCAGCAATATGCTGAATGCTTTCAAACAGATGTATAGTTATTTAAGAACTATTCAGCACAAGGGTCAATGTTATGGGTTTTCATTTATTTCATTTAATCTTTACAGCAATCTGTGAGGTATTATTAGTTCTATTTTTGTAAATAGAAAATTCAGCTTATAAAGGTAAAGTCATTGTTTTAGAAACATTTCTGCTGAAATAATCTTAAATGTAGGGGAAAGTTAATCTGGTCATGTTGTGGGTCTTAACCCAATGGCACCATACCAGAATTATAAATTTTCTTTAAATTCTTTAATTTTCTTTAAACTGTCTTTAAAGTCTCATGGTTTATATAAAACTTCATGTGCAATTTGGATTCTGTTCTATAACACTATTGTTTATTAAAATGTTTCCTAAAAATAATTGTTTGAATAAGACTGATTCTGTAAGAAGATCACCATGTTCAGCCTGTGCCTTTTCATATTTCCTGACATAACCATGCTAGGCCCAAATTTGAGAAGTATGGGGTTAAATAACTTAACCAAATGGTAGCGCTAGCCTTCAAATCCAGGACAGTTTGACTCCAAAGCTATTTTTACTTTTCTACAAAGAAAGAATAAGTATTAAAGATATATTTACAAAATATAAGGTATTCTTATCTCATTTTTTTTCAAATCTATCACTTCTTTTCCATCTCCATTACCAATATTCTAGACCCAGCTACCCACTTTGCTTGCCTTAATTTCTAGAAAAGCCTCCTAACTGTTCTCTCTGAATCCAGTCATGCTACCTTCCAACCTATCACACACAAGGCAGCCAGAGTGATCTTTCAGAAGTGCACATCTTATCATGTTCTTCTCTGCTTATTTCGAGCTGTCCTTCTCTTTTCTTTCCATGCTTTAGCCATCTAGCCTTCCCTCAGTTTCAGAACATAACCGTATTCCTGATATACTATTTTCTTTACCTAGAGTGATCTTTGCCATCCCATTCGTTCTTTAAAGCTCAGCCCAAAACAAATGTCATTTCCTCACAGATGCTACATATATACATATATATATATATATATATATTTGAAATGTTCACCATTGTACCCTATACTACCTCTTCATGTCTTTATCAAAATTGTATTTAATTAATTGTGTAATTAGCTAATGACTATCTTCCTTACCAGAACCTAACTTCTATGAAGATAGAGGCCATGGCATGCCCAATTTTTTTCTTTTTTCTTTTTGGCTGTATCACTAGGGCCTAGTTCAATGCCCTGTAATAGTAAACACTCAAAATTTATTTATTTAACAGATGAACCTGTGGTTCCTTGATGATCTTTGGAGGGAAATCCATAGACCTTCTGAATTGCGTGCAAAATTTTGTTTGAATATATGTATTTTTGAGAAAAGGGTCTGTGTCTTTCATCAGATTCTCAGAAGCATTGGATTAAGAACCACTAAAATACGCTATAACAATACAGATAAAATGTGGTGAAAATATAAAAGCTGAGAAGTAGTACTGCTATTTAGAGTGGCAGGCCAGTGCTGCCTACAGTGTGGTTTGCAGCCACCAACACTTCACTTGGAATCTGTCAAAATGCAGTTCCTCAGGCCCTATCCCAGGCCTCCTGAATCAAAATCTCTTGAAAGACCTGGAATTTGTATTTTAATAAGCTGTCTAGGTTATTATAATGAATTTTAAATTTTGAGAAGCACTAGTATAGTGGAAGGAGGATTGCCAGTTCAGTAATTTATATAACCTGTTGGTCAAGTACTTAAATCTAACTTGGCATATAAAATTTTTAAAGTCTTCTCCTGACAAAAAAGAATTTTTTTTTAATTTTGGGGGGAGGGGTATATATAACTTTCACCTAGGAAAAGGGATGAGGACCCAAAATTAGCAACAGAAAGGTCTGTGGTCATGTTTGTAATAGCAGCAGTTGTAGCAAAGGGAGACTAGAGAATAAAATATAGTCATAGCATGAGTGAGGGCTTGCTGATAGTAGATCCAAAGAATTTGTAAGGTGGAACAAGTGTCTTGAGGAAAGTAGAATGTTGTCTGATTTCACTGCCTCCATTTTCTTTGGCCTTTTACAAATAGACAGTCTTACTAAGATCTTAGGAACTTCACTACAGTGTCTATAGTCTTCAGGAAACTCTAAATTGTATGTAATTTATATTTGTAAAAATAATGACTTTGCTGATAATAACCTCAATTGTTAAGTTTTGTGTTTCATTATACTAGTATTAAAATCTGAATTGGTGAATTTTTAGTATTCCTTATTAAACTTGTTTCTTTTTCTTTCATTTACCTTAAGCTAACAAAAGCTCTAAGGTAGTGAGTTTGAAAATATATATTTCAAAGATACTTTAACATATGGAATTTTTTAAAGAACTTATAACATTCAATTTTTACTGTAACTATATATATGTGTTAAGATAAACATCTTCCATTGTTCAGAAATTACATTTTTAAATGTCAAACTGAACATTTCAGTTATTACTATTTACACTTTGTTTTAGGTTCCAGTGTAATGCCAGCTGCTGGAACAATGTATCTAACAACTTCAACTGGATATCCTTACACTTATCATAATGGTGTTGCTTATTTTCATACTCCAGAGGTAACTTCTGTCCCACCACCTTGGCCTGTAAGTAATTTCATTTTAGAAGGGTTTCCATCTATTACTATTAAATTTTTTATTTCTGAAATATTTCAACCACAGACAATTACAAATAATGACAGCCATGTAGCTACCACTCAAATTTAATAGAGGTTAACATTTTACCATATTTACTTAAGTTCTTTTAATAGGGGGAATAAAATATGACAAATTCAAGTAAAGTCTCCTTGCCCCAATTATCTTACCCTCTTTTCCTCCTTAGAGGTTAACCAGAGTATCTTTTCTGTCCATTTTATATGTTTTTACTACAGATGTAGAGATTCTTAAACAATAGATACATAGTATTGCTTTAGGTGGTTTTTAAACACCATATAAATAATCTGGTTTTCCTAGTCAACATTATGTTTTTGAGATTAAACCATGTTGATCCTAGCATATCTAGTTCATTTATTTAAATTTTTTATAATATTCCATTGTATGAGTGTATATTCCCCTATTGAGGGACATTGTAAGTTTTTTTCTACAATCAAGGCTACATTGAGGAAACTATACTCAATATTTTGTAATAACCTCTAAGGGAAAAGATTCAGAAAAAACAGTTATATATATATGCATAACTGAATCACTTTGCTGTACACCTGGAACTAACACAACATTGTAAATCAACTATACGTCAATAAAAAAATTTAGTAAGATGAAGTATTTTCAATGCAGTTTTGATATTGCATGTACTCTTTGTAAATTGCTTGTGATTTTTTAAAATTTAACCATCGAGGTCCTATTTTTTATTCTAATCAATTTGCATGACAATATACAATCAAAACTTCATCATTTTATATATAAATTTTATACAGTATTATTTAATCTTTTTCATTCTGAGTTTAAAAGTTTTATAACTGAATCAATTAATTTTTTCATTTTACTTCATCACTTAAAATTTTACCCCACTAGGGATCTGATAACTAATCAGATTTACTTTCTGCTAGTTATTCCATGATTTCATTTTACTTTATATTTAAGTCTTTAATCCGTTTGGAGCTTTCTTGGGGTACATTCTATGGTCATATTCCACAAGTTCAGAGAATCACATGTGGAGTTTTGTTTTGGTTTTTTTCTGAACAAAAATGGGCAGAAGACCTAAATAGACATTTCTCCAAAGAAGACATACAGATGGCCAAGAAGCACATGAAAGCTGCTCAACATCACTAATTATTAGAGAAATGCAAATCAAAAGTACAATGAGGTATCTATCACCTCACACCAGTTAGAATGGGCATCATCAGAAAATCTACAAACAACAAATGCTGGAGAGGGTGTGGAGAAAACGGAACCCTCTTGCACTGTTGGTGGGAATGTAAAATGATACAGCCACTATGGAGAACAGTATGGAGGTTCCTTAAAAAAACTAAAAATAAAATTACCATATGATCCAGCAATCCCGCTACTGGGAATATACCCAGAGAAAACCATAATTCAAAAAGACACATGCACCCCAATGTTCCTTACAGCACTATTTACAATAGACAGGTCATGGAAGCAACCTAAATGCCCATCAACCGACAAATGGATAAAGAATATGTGGTACATATATACAATGGAATATTACTCAGCCATAAAAAGGAACGAAATTGAGTCATTTGTTGAGACCTGGATGGATCTAGAGACTGTCATACAGAGTGAAGTAAGTCAGAAAGAGAAAAACAAATATTGTATATTAACGCATGTATGTGGAACCTAGAAAAATGGTACAGATGAACCGGTTTGCAGGGCAGAAGTTGAGACACAGATGTAGAGAACAAACATATGGACATCAAGGGGGGAAAGCCACGGGGGGGTGGGGATGGTGGTGTGCTGAATTGGGCAATTGGGATTGACATGTATACACTGATGTGTATAAAATTGATGACTAATAAGAAAGTGCTGTATAAAAAAATAAAATTCAAAAAATTTTTTTAAAAAATGGGCAGAACCAACCCCTACTGATCTACATTTAGTAGGTCTGAGAGTGAAGAATATATATGTATGAATATAATTCTATAAATATAATTAATATATTGTTTATGATTATAATATATTGAATATACAAATATAATAAATACAATTATTTATTATAATACATTACCCCACTTAGAAAAGTTGCAAGTTGCATAACAGTAAATAAATAATAAACAGAGTATAAAATTTTTTTAAGCAGACTAAATTGAACATCTAGATTTTGTATATATTGTGTGAGAGTTTGTCTAGGACAGTAATCTTCAAAGTTTTTTGCTTATATATCCTCTAAAATATTTTTGAAAAATTATGAATACTCTCATTTTTAAGTTGAAATCTAAAATTTACCATAATTTTAAATAATTTAGACATATTATATATTGTAGGTTTGCTTTAGATATATATTTTATAAAAGTCTGTAGCTATAGATTTCATTTAAGACTGGAAAATGTCCCACATGTAGTGATGGATGTTAACTAGACTCATTGTGGTTATCATTCATTCTTTATATATATATATATATATATATATATATATATATATATATATATA
>NW_021700066.1:0-486 GCF_005190385.1 Monodon monoceros
AGTCAGTGCCTTTAACCTCCTGTTTGGCACAGTTTGCAATTTCTGCGCAAGATGAACAGGAATAGGGAGAACCAATGAGAGACTAGCTGTAGCTGTCTGCACGGGCAAATGTAATGCTCATTTCCCACCAGGAAGAGGAATTTACCAAAAGCTCAGCATGCCGTGCCGGTACCATATTAGGGCCTGAAGCAATCTTGTGGTTTTTCCGCCAGCTCAGAAGA
Organism: Monodon monoceros; assembly: GCF_005190385.1. Taxonomy (NCBI): domain Eukaryota; kingdom Metazoa; phylum Chordata; class Mammalia; order Artiodactyla; family Monodontidae; genus Monodon; species Monodon monoceros. Next base: position 222 of record NW_021700066.1, read on the forward strand.
AAGTGAGTTGAAGAAATGAGATCAGGGGCACTGTAATTCACAAACCTGCAGAGTTATAAATGACAGCTTTCGTCCAAAAATATATTGAAGTAAGTCTGCGAAGAGGACTTGAAAGCGGGGCAGAAATTCAGGAAAACGATTTCAGGGGATAGACTGGAATTGCACTTATAGCATAGGAAAAGAGGCAGAACGGCGACAATGATGCACTTGGCCAAAAAGGGCGTATGCGTTTTTTCCTGAATATATTCAGGAAAAAACGCATACG
>NW_021700066.1:586-1760 GCF_005190385.1 Monodon monoceros
GGGCGTATGCGTTTTTTCCTGAATATATTCAGGAAAAAACGCATACGTGTTTTTTGGCCAACCAAGCAAGCGTATAAAGGAAATCTGCATTACAATGAAGTCTCACTGCCCCCGGGTCAAAAGGGACATCTGAAAAAAGTGTAAAATCCAGAAAGGCAGGAAAGGCCATGGAGAACAGGGAGCATTGTTATGCTGATGGGCGGGATGTGAATTGCAAACAGCCACTCTGGAGAAGTGTATGGTGTTTCCTGAAACACGTAAGAAACAAAGCAACACAGCCTGTGGCACTTCCACTTATGGTCCTATACCTTAGGGAAATTAAAATCAAAACCACACAGCCACCCCAAAGTTTGGAACGGCTCTGTTTACAAGAACCTCGTCTACGGTACAAGTTAAATATCCCAGAGAGAGAAAAATGGATAAAGATGTTGTGGAACGTACGTACAATGGAATATCACTCAGCAATGAAATCTATGTCATCAGGCCCGTAGCGGCATAATGAGTGGATTCACGTACGATGATTCTATGTGAAATAGATCACACAGAAAAAGAAACATCATAAGATATCACTAATACACGGAATGTAAACTTGGCTACACATGAACTGAATTACAAAACAGAACAGGGTCTCAAATTTAGAAAAACAACTTATGCTTGCTTTTTGGGAAAGGTGATTTGGGGTGCTGCATAAAATCAGAGATTGAAATTCGCACAGATACCGTTCCATAAGCCAAGTATATAACAGACAAGCCCTACTCCTTGCTCAACGAAATGGACTCAACACCCCATATTCAACGCCTAGGACTATACCTGCCTAGTAAGAATCTTAAAACCCATGGATTTATATGTCTCCATAAGAGAATCAAGCGTGTGCTCAGTGGCCTAACCGCAGCAGTGAAAATCTGATAAATCCCATTATCAAAATAAATTTCAAAAACAAAACACAATGACAGTGAAATAGAGAGCAATTCTTAAATAATTCACTCAGGGCTTCTGATGCAACCTGGGTTTACCACATCTACACCCAGAGCTGGGGAGACATAAGGCCGGACACTTTGGCCTGATAGCATTGGTGACGTTCGGTGAGCAAATGCAGACCCTTTGAAGTCACACTGCATGGTACCCATTCCATGGGTCCCAACTCTCCATGTTTAAGGGATTCTTCCTTCCGCTA
>NW_021700067.1:0-1794 GCF_005190385.1 Monodon monoceros
AGGTTAACAGCTGATCTTTCAGCAGAAACTCTGCAAGCCAGAAGGGAATGGCAGGACATATTTAAAGTGATGGAAGGGAAGAACCTACAACCAAGATTACTCTACCCAGCAAGGATCTCATTCAGCTTTGACAGAGAAATTAAAACCTTTACAGACAGGCAAAAGCTAAGAGAATTCACCACCACCAAACCAGCTCTACAACAAATGCTAAAGGAACTTCTCTAAGTGGGAAACACAAGAGAAGAAAAGGACCTACAAAAACAAACCCAAAACAGTGAAGAAAATGGTAGTAGGACCATACACATTGATACTTACCTTAAATGTAAATGGATTAAATGCTCCAACCAAAAGACATAGACTGGCTGAATGGATACAAAAGTAAGACCCATATATGTGCTGTATACAAGAGACCCACTTCAGGGCTTCCCTGGTGGCGCAGTGGTTGAGAGTCCACCTGCCGATGCAGGGGACGTGGGTTCGTGCCCCAGTCCGGGAGGATCCCACATGCCACGGAGCGGCTGGGACCGTAAGACATGGCCGCTGGGCCTGCACGTCCAGAGCCTGTGCTCCGCGGTGGGAGAGGCCGCAGCAGTGAGAGGTCTGCGTACCACAAAAAAAAAAAAGAGAGAGAGACCCACTTCAGACCTAGGGACACGTACAGACTGAAAGTGAGGGGATGGAAAAATATATTCCATGCAAATGGAAATCAAAAGAAAGCTGGAGTAGCAATTCTCATATCAGACAAAATAGATATTAAAATAAAGACTATTACAAGAGACAAAGAAGGACACTAAATAATAATCAAGGGATCAAGCCAAGAAAAATATATAGCCATTTTAAATATTTATGCATCCAACAAAGGAGCACCTCAATACATAAGGCAAATACTAACAGGCATAAAAGGGGAAATCTACAGTAACACAATCATAGTAGGGGACTTTAACACCCCACTTTCACCAATGGATAGATCATCCAAAATGAAAATAAATAAGGAAACACAAGTTTTAAATGATACATTAAACAAGATGGACTTAATTGATATTCATAGGACATTCCATCCACAAACAACAGAATACAAATTTTTCTCAAGTGCTCATGGAACATTCTCCAGGATAGATCATATATTGGGTCACAAATCAAGCCTTGGTAAATTTAAGAATATTGAAATCATATCAAATATCTTTTCTGACCACAATGCTATGAAACTACATATCAATTACAGGAAAAAATCTGTAAAAAAAATACAAACACATGAAGGCTAAACAATACACTACTAAATAACCAAGAGATCACTGAAGAAATCAAAGAAGAAATAAAAAAATACCTAGAAACAAATGACAATGAAAACACGACGACCCAAAACCTATGGGATGCAGCAAAAGCAGTTCTAAGAGGAAAGTTTATAGCAATACAATCCTACCTCAGGAAACAGGAAAAATATCAAATAAACAACCTAACCTTATACCTAAAGCAATTAGAGAAAGAAGAACAAAAAAACCCCACAGTTAGCAGAAGGTAAAAAATCATAAAGATCAGATCAGAAATAAATGAAAAAGAAATGAAGGAAACGGTAGAAAAAAATCAATAAAACTAAAAGCTGTTTCTTTGAGAAGATAAACAAACTTGATAAACCATTAGCCAGACTCATCAAGAAAAAAAGGAGAAGACTCAAATCAACAGAATTAGAAATGAAAAAGAAGTAACAACTGACACTGTAGAAATACAAAAGGTCATGAGAGATTACTACAAGCAACTCTATGCCAATAAAATGGACAACCTGGAAGAAATGGACAA
>NW_021700068.1:0-1027 GCF_005190385.1 Monodon monoceros
GCGACTGCGAGAGGGCTAGCCCCCTGAGGCAGATGGATCGATGCTGAGTGAAAGCCAGAACCAGGGATGTGACATGAAGAGACAGGTGAGGAAGATCATGTCTCCTGGAACTGCAGTATTTGGGAAGTGATAAAAGGGAGAATGTAATGCTCACGTTCCCAGTGCAGTGGCAGCGAATGGTGAGAGAGGAAATCAGTTCTATGGCTTTGTGGGACAGCCACCAGCCCAGGCATTACAGGACGCAGTTTGCTTCTCTGAGACATAGTGTTCATGGCACAGGATACAGGATGGCTGGTGGAGGTGACTGGGGCTGAGGCACCATGAGGAAGGGACTCCCTTCCCTAAAACTGACCTGAGCAGTGCCCTTGACTTAGATCCCATGTAACAACTGTGTGAGGGCACAGAACATATATGAATTCCACTGGTAGCAAAGTAGCAATCGCTTATGATGATTTGAGATTCTAATATATTTACATTTTCTTTAAATGGATTAAAGCTCCCAGAAAACCTCCTCCGACCACACACCATGTTAATAAAATTATATCTTGATTACCAATTAAAGATGTATTCTGATTGAAAAGCTCTGAATAATTCTCCATCGTGGCCTGATTCGTTGTGAAATTACCAGCTGTGATTTGTCTGGGTAAATATCACCTCTAGCTCCTGCATCATCACTTCCATCTTGATAAAATCAGAACTTAATTATATCAAATCTTGTACTTCTGTCATGGATGTCAAATTAAAAATTTCAACATTGCAAATCTGCAAGGCAACATTTAAAACTGTGGAGCGCTTTCTTCGTCCAGCTCATTGCATGAATGTACATTCCATAATGAACAGAACATATCATGTTCCTATAACAACAATAACCTTTCTGCATATTTTATTTTGTTCTGCCTGTTTGTTTCGATGGAAAGTGTTTCTAATAAGTTGTGTCTGATACGAATTTTGGAAGGGATCAATCCAACGTATCTTCTGCCTTAAAGTTCTACGTACATGCTCTCCCTTCTAGTGTAGAAAGCAATGT
>NW_021700069.1:0-5773 GCF_005190385.1 Monodon monoceros
CTAGGTCTGAAGTGGGTCTCTTGTAGACAGCATATAGATGGGTCTTCTTTTTGTATCCATTCAGCAGGCCTTTTTGTTGGAGCATTTAATCCATTCACATTTAAGGTGATTATTAATATGTATGTCCCTATGATCATTTTCTTAATTGTTTTTGGTTTGTTTTGTAGGTCCTTTTCTTCTCTTGTGTTTCCTACTTAGAGAAGTTCCTTTAGCATTTGTTGTAGAGCTGGTTTGGTGGTGCTGAATTCTCTTAGCTTTTGCTTGTCTGTAAAGCTTTTGATTTCTCCATCAAATCTGAATGAGATCCTTGCCGGGTAGAGTAATCTTGGTTGTAGGTTCTTCCCTTTCATCACTTTAGGTATATCATGCCACTCCCTTCTGCCTTGTAGAGTTTCTGCTGAGAAATCAGCTGTTAACCTTATGGGAGTTACCTTGTATGTTATTTGTCGTTTCTCCCTTGCTGCTTTCAATAATTTTTCTTTGTCTTTAATTTTTGCCAGTGTGATTACTATGTGTCTCGGCATGTTTCTCCTTGGGTTTATCCTGTATGGGACTCTGCACTTCCTGGACTTGGGTGGCTATTTCCCTTCCCATGTTAGGGAAGTTTTCGACTATAATCTCTTCTAATATTTTCTTGGGTCCTTTCTCTGTCTCTTCTCCTTCTGGGACCCCTATAATGTGAATGTTGTTGCATTTAATGTTGTCCCAGAGGTCTCTTAGGCTGTTTTCATTTCTTTTCATTACTTTTTCTTTATTCTGTTCCACAGCATTGAATTCCACCATTCTGTCTTCCAGGTCACTTATCTGTTCTTCTGCCTCAGTTATTCTGCTATTGATTCCTTCTAGTGTAGTTTTCATTTCAGATATTGTATTGTTCATCTCTGTTCGTTTGTTCTTTAATTCTTCTAGGTCTTTGTTAAACATTTCTTGCATCTTCTTGAACTTTGCCTCCATTCTTTTGCCGAGGTCCTGGATCATCTTCACTATCATTATTCTGAATTCTTTTTCTGGAAGGTTGCCAATCTCCACTTCATTTGGTTGTTTCTCTGCAGTTTTATCTTGTTCCTTCAGCTGGCACATAGCCCTCTGCCTTTTCATCTTGTCTATCTCTCTGTGAGTGTGGTTTTTGTCCAGAGGCTGTAGGATTGTAGTTCTTCTTTCTTCTGCTGTCTGCTCTCTGGTGGATGAGGCTATCTAAGAGGCTTGTGCAAGTTTCCTGATGGGAGGGACTGGTGGTGGGTAGAGCTGACTGTTGCTGTGGTGGGCAGAGCTCAGTAAAACTTTAATCCATTTGAGTGCTGATGGGTGGGGCTGGCTTCCCTCCCTGCTGGTTGTTTGGCCTGAGGCAACCCAACACTGGAGCCTACCTGGGCTCTTTGGTGAGGCCAATGGCAGACTCTGGGAGGGCTCATGCCAAGGAGTACTTCCCAGAAGTTTTGCTGCCAGTGTGAGCCACAGCCACCACCCGCCTGTGCAGTAGAACCTCCAACACTAGCAGGTAGGTCTGGTTCAGTCTCCTATGGGGTCACTGCTCCTTCCCCTGGGTCCCGATGTGCACACTACTTTGTGCCCTCCAAGAGTGGAGTCTGTTTCCCTCAGTCCTGTCGAAATCCTGCAATCAAACCCTACTAGCCTTCAAAGCCTGATTCCCTAGGAATTCCTCCTCCCCTTGCTGGACCCCCAGGTTGTGAACCTGACGTGGGGCTCAGAACCTTCACTCCAGTGGGTGGACTTCTGTGATATAAGTGTTCTCCAGTCTATGAGTCACCCACCCATCAGTTATGGTATTTGATTTTACTGTGATTGCACCCTTCCTACCATCTCATTGTGGCTTCTCTTTTGTCTTTGGATGTGGGGTATCTTTTTTGGTGAGTTCCAGTGTCTTCCTGTCGATGATTGTCCAGCAGCTAGTTGTAATTCTGGTGTTCTTGCAAGAGAGAGTGAGAGCACGTCCTTCTACTCCGCCATCTTGGTTCCTAATCTCAATGAGATGTTTTAAAAGAATTTTATACTAAGTACTTGTAATCTGGTATATGTTTTACGCTTAGCAGCACATTTCAATTTAGACAATAAATTTTCATTGGAAATATTATATTTCATAAAAAGTAGACTAATATGCCCCAGTTGTTCCAACATACTTAAATATTTTCCAATAAAGATATTAAATCCCCCCAAATATTTTCCTTTAATATTTATCCATGTTGACAAAACTTGTTCATCTTTTTTAGAAGAATTGATTTGACTTTGAAGCAAAAGCATATCAATTTTAAAACTAAATTAAAAAAAAAAAACTAAATTAATTCAAGGTAAGTACATTCACTAACTCTTTTTTCTTTTTTTTTTTTGTGGTACACAGGCCTCTCACTGTTGTGGCCTCTCCCGTTGTGGAGCATGGATGCGTAGGCACAGTGGCCATGGCTCATGGGCCTAGCCACTCCGCAGCATGTGGGATCTTCCCGGACCAGGGCATGAACCCATGTCCCCTGCATCGGCAGGTGGACTCTCAACCACTGTGCCACCAGGGAAGCCCCCACTAACTCTTGTGTCACTTAGTATTAAATGTTGAGTTCAAAAGAGTATTGTATTTGAAAAGCAACTCTAAACTTACCAATATTAACAAAACAGTCTTCAAATTTTTCTTGTGTTTTTTTCTTTTTACAATCAAATAATGTCATCGATTACAGTTAAAATCTCCTGCACTTTGATTCATGTTAGAAAAATGTGTAAAGTCATTATTATTGATTTGTATTATAAAGAGTTCCAATCGCAACATAAATTCTTGTACCTGTCTAGTTAGGTCAAAATTACCTCTTTTTGGAGTTTTAAATTTAGTTTGTTCATATTTAGTTTGATACCTGTAAGAAAATGAAAACCACACCATTATTTTCTATCTTTGATTATCAAATATTTAACATACATCCGTTTCATTTCAGGAAAATCTTAAGTTGGACTTAATTCCTTCCATGACTATTATCAATGGGCATTGGCAATAAGCACTGAAAAAAATCACTAAAATCATTGTCTTCTACTTCTTTGAACAAGTTCCATAAGTTGGCAGTTGTTCACAGCATTTGTACATATATTCCAAATGACTTTTAAACAGCTGTGCCCATAGCACTTTTCATAGAGTCTGCTTCAGAAACCTGAGCACAAATACTTTCAATTTCTATACTTTGAACGGAGGATTAAGGGAAACAGAAATCTCTTTTATAAAAGTTCCAATAAATCTGGATTTTTAACCTAATAGAGATGGACCACCATGTGTCATGTTAGAAACACATTTTTTTATATAGTTGAAATTCTTTGATGGCTATAAAAGAGTAAAAAATATCTGCACCACAAATTTAATTTTCATCCCATGAGAAATGGGTGATAGAATGGGTGCTGTGGTTACCTTGTAGGTGTCTTAATCCCATCAGGGCCCTAAGCTGTCTTTGCCCTCCTATCTTCCAGGTTTCTCGCTGGCGACTTTCTGGCTGAACACAGCCATGGGGCATAAAGGTCAGCCTCACTGACAGGTTAGAGTGCAGAAACACTCTTCAGCACACCACGTCTTCCCCTTTCTTCACTTTTTTATTTTGGAGGGAGCATATCCTCACTATCTTCCTGAGAAAAAGTACATAGGAATTAAGTTTTTGAAATCTTGCATACCTGAAAACGTCTTTGTTCCCCTCATATGTATTCGATAGTTTGGCTGAACCTAGAATTGCAGTAGGAACACTTTTCCTCGGGATTTTGGAAGGTCTTTCTCCCTTGTCTTATTGCAATTGAGATGTCTGAAGTTATATTGATTCCTGATCCCTTGTATGTAACCTGTTTTTCTCTCTGAAAGCTTATAGGATCTTCTCTTGGTCCCCAGTGTTCTGAAATTTCACAATGATGTACCTTGATATAGATCTACTCCAGTCTACTTTTTTTGGCAGGGGGCACTCAGTGGGCCCTTTTCACCTGGCAACTGATGTCTTTAGTTCTGAGAAATTTTTGTTGACTTATTTTATGACGATTTTTCCACTTTGTTTTATCTGTGCTCTTTTCTAGGAAAAAAATATCCATTATTAAGATGTTGAACCCTCAGGTCGGGCCCTTTTATTTTTCTTACATCTTTTCTCCTATTTTCTTTTCTCTTTTGTCTTATTGCTCTGCTTTCTCAGATCTTTCTTCAAATTTATCTTCCAACTCTTCAATTGAAATTTTAAAAATTTCAGCTATTTTGTAATTTTCAAAAGCTCTTTTTACTCTCTGAATTTTCCTTTTATGTAGTGCTTTTTTTTTCTTTTTTTAAGTTTTCACAAGGGTAATCTTTTCTTCTGATTTCTCAGAAGATACTAGTAGTTTCGTTGAAGTGTTCTTCTCTCTATATACTCTCTGTTTTCTCCAAGTTACCTTCTTTTGATCATTGGTTTTGCCTTCTGTCTTCTATGGTAGAGGTCTTCCACAAGGATCTGGTTGTCCTCTCTTATATGTTCATGATTAAGGATGAAGGGCTGACTGAGCTCTGCCCACCAGAGCAACAGCCAGCTCTATCCACCATCAGTCCCTCCCATCAGGAAACTTCCACAAGCATCTTAGATAGCCTCATCCACCAGAGGGCAGACAGCAGAAGCAGAAAGAAGTACAATCCTGTAGCCGGTGGAACAAAAACCACATTCACAGAAAGATAGACAAGATGAAAAGGCAGAGGGCTATGTATCAGCTGAAGGAACAAGATAAAACCCCAGAAAAACAACCAAATGAAGTGGAGATTGGCAATCTTCCAGAAAAAGAATTCAGAATAATGATAGTGAAGATGATCCAGGACCTCGGCAAAAGAATGGAGGCAAAGTTCAAGAAGATGCAAGAAATGTATAACGAAGATATAGAAGAATTAAAGAACAAACAAACAGAGCTGAACAACACAATAACTGAAATGAAAACTACACTAGAAGGAATCAATAGCAGAATAACTGAGGCAGAAGAACAGATAAGTGACCTGGAAGACAGAATGGTGGAATTCAATGCTGTGGAACAGAATAAAGAAAAAATAATGAAAAGAAATGAAAACAGCCTAAGAGACCTCTGGGACAACATTAAATGCAACAACATTCACATTATAGGGGTCCCAGAAGGAGAAGAGACAGAGAAAGGACCCAAGAAAATATTAGAAGAGATTATAGTCGAAAACTTCCCTAACATGGGAAGGGAAATAGCCACCCAAGTCCAGGAAGTGCAGAGAGTCCCATACAGGATAAACCCAAGGAGAAACATGCCGAGACACATAGTAATCACATTGGCAAAATTTAAAGACAAAGAAAAATTATTGAAAGCAGCAAGGGAGAAATGACAAACAATATACAAGGTAACTCCCATAAGGTTAACAGCTGATTTCTCAGCAGAAACTCTACAAGCCAGAAGGGAGTGGCATGATAAACCTAAAGTGATGAAAGGGAAGAACCTACAACCAAGATTACTCTACCCGGCAAGGATCTCATTCAGATTTGATGGAGAAATCAAAAGCTTTACAGACAAGCAAAAGCTAAGAGAATTCAGCACCACCAAACCAGCTCTACAACAAATGCTAAAGGAACTTCTCTAAGTAGGAAACACAAGAGAAGAAAGGGATCTACAGTAACAAACCCAAAATAATTAAGAAAATGATCATAGGGACATACATATTAATAATCACCTTAAATGTGAATGGATTAAATGCTCCAACAAAAAGACACAGGCTTGCTGAATGGATAAAAAAGGAAGACCCATCTATATGCTGTCTACAAGAGACCCACTTCAGACCTAG
>NW_021700070.1:0-2096 GCF_005190385.1 Monodon monoceros
TCCAGGGATTCGCTAAAGATTCAACTTGAGTTCATGCTGTGACTGTATCAGTTTCAGCCTCCATCCAGCGATTTACAGCTGAAGAGTCAGCCTGAGTCCATGATGGAGCTGCATCAGCTACGGCGTGTGTCCAGGTGTTTACTTGCGGAGTTTCTGCCTGCCTGCGGAGTTTCTTCCAAGCTGTGACTGTATCAGTCTCATATCGTATCCAGGGATTTATTTCTAGATTTACTTTATTGGTCCCTGTTGAGATAACTGCCAGTTTCAGACTGCCTCCAGGAATTTACTGCTAAAGATTCTGTTGGGGTCCAGGTTGTGACTGTACCCACTTCAGACAATGTCCAGAAATGTAATGATGGGGAATCAGCCTGAGTATACCGCGTGACTATATCAACTACAGGCTGTGTCCATGAATTTACTGCTAGAGATTCCGCTTTTGTCCACTGAGGAACTGTTCCAGCTGCAGTGTCTGTCCAGGGATTTACTGCTGAAGATTCAGCCTGAGTCCATACTGTGACTATGTCAGTTTCAGACTGTGTCCAGGGATTTACTGCTGGGGTCTCAGCCTGAATCCAAGGTGTAGCATCAGCTTCAGCTTTTGTCCAGGGAATTATTTCTGAAGGTTCGCCCTGGGTCCACTGTGTAAGTGTATCAGGTAGAGGCTGTGTCCAAGAATTTGCTGTGAGGGAGTCAGTCTGCGTCCACGGTGTAACAGTATCATTGTCAGCCTGCACCCAGGGATTTACTGCTAGAGATTCGGCCTGGGTCCACCATGTGAATGTGTCAGCTATAGTTTTTGTCCATGGATTTATTTCTGAAAGTTCACCCTGAGTGCACTGTGTGACTGTATCAGTTATAGGCTGAGTCCAGAGGTTTACTGCTAGAGATTCAGCCTGAGTCCATGGTGTGACTGTATTAGACACAAGATGTGTCAAGGACGTTACTCCTGGAAATTCAGTCTTTACCTGTGGTGTGATGGTATCAGTTATTTCTGTCCAGTGATTTACTGCTGCAGTTTCACCCTGGGTCAACAATGTGACTGTTTCAGTTTCAGATTGTGCCCAGGGATTTACTTTTGGAGATTCAGCCTGGGTCCAGAGCGTTAATGTACCAGCTTCATTTTTTGCCCCAGGGTCGATTATAGCAATAACTGACTGAATCCAGGGTCTCATCGTGTCAGCTTCAGACTAAGTCCACAATCTATCTTTATCACCTTCAAACTCATCCCAGGGCCTGACCGTAAAAACATCATGTTGTATCCAAGTTTCCACCTTATCGGGTTGGTTCCAGGTCTTCACTATTTTCCTTTGTGGACCATATCCAGTGGTGGGATGTTTTGATTACTGGCTTTGTCAACAGTGTGACTGTCTCCATTTGAGTCTGGAACCAGTGTTTGACATTTTCATCTTCAAACTGAGTCCAGGATCTGGCTAGATCACCTTCAGATTGGGCCCAGGAGTGGGCTGTTTCAAATTCTGTCTCGATCCAAGGTTTGCACGTATCCATTTGAGTATTCAACCAAGGTCTGACTCTATCAGATTCAGGCTCAGACCAAGAAATGACTGTTGGAGATTCAGGTTGGCTCCAGGTTCTGATTTTATCAGTTTGTGTTTGCAGCCAAAGTCTGACAGCATCAGCTTCACGCCTAGTCCATGCTGTGACTGTATTAACTTTAGACTGTGTCATGAGTCTGAATGTAGATGATTCAGGCTTTGTCCATTGTTTGATACTACCAGCTTCAGAATGAAGCCATGGTCTAACCACGGCAGCTTCAGGCTGAGTCCAAGAGTGGAGTGTTTTAAAGTCGGCCTGGGTCCTCTCTCCCATTTGGTCAGGTTTTGTGCAGAACCAAGATCTGGCTGTACCAGCTTCAGGATGGTTCCAGGGTCTGATTGTTTCAGTTTCAGTGTGGGTCCAATATTTGATTGCATCTGCTTCTGGCTGAATCCAATGTCTATCTTTACCTTCTTCAGTCTGAGTTCTGGGTCTGACAATTTGGAATTTAGTCTGAATCCAGGGTCTGCTTCCTTTAGTCTGTAACCATGGTTCGGTTGTATCGGCTTTTAATTGGGTCAAAGGTCTTGCTGATTGCGTTC
>NW_021700071.1:0-22384 GCF_005190385.1 Monodon monoceros
GTTTACATACACCCTGCTACTCACCGTAACCCTTTTTTTTTTTTTTTGGCCACGTAGCACTGGGTGTTTATTCTGCATAATAATAATAATAAACGACACTGTGAGCATTTACACATGCTGGCACATCCTAAGTACTTTACGTGTGCTGGCTCATTGACTCCTTGCCACAACTCCATGAAGTTTTTCTTTTTTCCATTTAATTTAATTTTATTTTTTTATTAATTTTAACTGGAGTACAGTTGCTTTACAATGTTGTGTTAGTTTCTGCTGTACAGCAAAGTGAATCAGCCATAGTATACACATATCCCCTCTTTTTTGGATTTCTTTCCCATTTAGGTCACCACAGAGCACTGAGTAGAGCTCCCTGTGCTCTACAGTCGGTTCTCATTAGTCATTTATTTTATACATAGTATCAAGAGTGTATATATGTCGATCCCAATCTCCCAGTTCCTCCCACACCCCCCTGCCCCTTGGTATCCATATGTTTGTTCTCTACGTCTGTGTCTCTATTTCTGCTTTGTAAATAAGAACATCTATACCATTCTTCTAGGTTCCACGTACCTTAACCCTTTTGAAAATAGAGCAAAGCATTATTTTAACCCATAGCCCTAACCCTTTCTGATCTGTGCTTACGTTTTGGTATCCTTTTTTTTTTTTTCTCCCAATTCTACAGGTCTTAGAGCTCCAAGATGTTCTGTAAGTGGTTTTACTTGTTTGGAATGAGAAGCCATCCATGGAAATTTGAATTGAGTGGAGGCAGAGAGGGAGGTACAGATTACTCTGCTTGTGAAGGAACTGTCAGTTGAGTTAAATGCCTTCACCCCAGGAAGCCATATGAGGGAGCAACAAAAGGAACATGTATGTGAACTTCCTATGGAATCGTCTTCGTGAAGCTTTGACTGTGTACAGCCACTCTCCCGAGTCTTCAGTTTCCTATCATTTCTATTTCTGTTGAAGTGGGTCTGCATATATTCTGCTGACCAGGCGCCCCTGAGACTGGCATCTTCTGCAGCAGAAAGGAAGCCTTCTTATTGTTCTGCTTCATTCAGATTGGACTCTTTTATCAGTGGCTCTGTGGTTTTATCAGTGGTTTTCCTACCTAGCTGTCACTTTTTCTTAATGTTTTTGGGGGTTATTTTTTTATTTCCTTCACCCCCACCAAGCTAGACATCTCCATTTTCTGACCTCTTGGCTTTGTTGCTCAGCAGGGTTCTGAAGGAGAGTTTCTCTCATTGGACAGGCCCAGTCTTCTCCCATCATTGTCCTGCTGTGACTCCAAAGAAAGGAGCTTCTTGTTGACAGTGTCCTGTGGAGTGAGGCTGTGTTTCGTATCCCACACAGCGCTCAGTGGGTGCCAGCCCTCGTGGAGGCTTTGTGGTTGCTGCCCTGAAGGAGAATGCTCTTTCCTTCCTCCTTGGTACTGCCTGCTGTTTTCTGAGCATTGCTCGTGCACATACCCTGCGTCCCAGCCCCAGCAAGGCTCTTCTGTTCCCATCTGTTGGCAGTGACTTGTGGAATATTTTTGCTGAGGAAAAGGTCATTGGTAAACAGGACAGAACGAGAAAAGTAGTTTCTCATTTGGTATTGAAAAAAATCCTGAAGTTTATCATAAGTGAAAACAGAGAGAATCCCTGTCTGCTTGAGGTGTACTGATTCATGGGTACGGATGGGTGGAAATGCCATTCAGAATAGCCTCCAGCTGATGGAGAAGGACACGGGGGAATTCTCATGTCCTTTGTCTTCCTTCTGTAATCATAACTGCAGAGTCTGTGTCAAAAGGACAGGCTTCCCTTCCTTCTCCCTGCTTAATTAGTAAGTGATTTTTTTTTTTTTTTTAAACACCAAAAGGGAAGAAGGGTTTCTGTTTCTCACCTCAGGGTTTGGTTTTGTTGTGTCGTGTTTGGATGCTCTGGAGCACGAGGCTGATGGTTGCGGCTGAGATCTTTGGAGCCAAAGCAGGGCATGCTGAGCCCATTGTCTAGGCACCACACCACCGAAGGCGGGTGGAAGTGTGGCCCCCTCACAATATGCTCACAGGCCAGGGTGCAAGCCAGAAACCCCCGTCATGTTGCTGCCTCATCCTGTCTTCTCAGCATCTCCTCCCCTGATTTCTTTCTTAACCCAAAGGAAATAAAACAACAAAAAAAAACCTTTTTGAAAATTCTGATACGAACACACATCAAATTTCCATGTACCGAAGCCCATGTATCACCGCTTTTAGAATAAGAGCCCATCATTATCTATCTCTGTAAACCTAGCCAGCTCACCTGCTCTTCTCTATTTTCCTGTTTTCCTGCTCTCACCTGCCATTCCTGTGACTTCTTTCAGACTCCCTGCCTGCTAAGTCCAAGCTGGAATGCACTGTCTGTGGCAGGACATCCAAGCCGGTTCTGGAAGTTTGTGTCTGCCTTCTGCCAAATACTTTCTCTCCTTTCTTCCTCCTACTCTCTGTTTCTCCTTTGTGTCAGTTTTGCACAGCGTTCTTAGCAGTGCCGTAGACCAGGAAAGGCTGTAAGCTGGTCCAAAGATCATCGTTCTCCTGAGTCTAGCTAGGATACCTGACATTGACTTGAGACATCTGCATATTCAGGAAAGCACGAGATCTCGAGAAAGCCTTCAGTCTGAAATCATTTTCACAAAATAACAGCCTGCTTTTGACATGCTGGCTGGCCCTCCTAGCAGCGACACACCTGACTCACTGGTGGCTGGGATTCAGCTGCCACAAAACAAGCAGGTCTGCGTCACCTCCTCTCTCCTCTGTGTCCAGCCAGGAGGTACTAAATGAGGTCACAGGCTAACATGATACCTAATTCACATTTCCCAGTAAACTTGTAGATGTTATTGCACTTACATGTTCTTCTCAAGAAATAAGTTGTTGCCTATTCAGTGTTACAGATTTCTTTCTTTTTATTGAAACACAAGGAGCAGCTGAGGAAAATGAGACAAAGTGTTTTATTTCTGACAAAATAAAATTTTAGAAAAAAATGTGTGTACATGTGTTTGAAACTGTTGAAATGCCAAGTTTTCTGTACAAGTGTTTTTGTAATTAAACTTTTAGATTTTCTTTGTTTTTTAAGAAGTCGATATGCTTGCTTGACATTTGCCTCATTAAAACTTTTCTGTGTTGAATCCACCCGATTCAGTTTTTACCTGCATTGCCTTTTCATCGTAAAGACTTTGTCAACTCTACATTAATCATCAAGTCTGTTGTGCTTTTAAAGCAGTAACACATTCATTTTACTAATTGCTTATTCAAAATGTGTCCTAGCCTGTTTGAGAATTCGGCTCTCTTAATGTATGTTGTAAGAATACAATGAGTTATAATTCATTTTAATGTAGCAGTAGTATTCTGGAGGCAACTTGAAAGTCTGATGTTCTTAAAGTCAGTGACTTCAGTCCCCTTGATAGGAGACTTTTGACTTCCTTTTGACTGAAGAGATAAATTGTCCTTAAATGCTTGCTTTTAAAAATAACCACTACTTCACCAATCAGAATCATTTTTAAAGGAAATTTGTCACCTACTTCCACCATGCTTTTAAAATCCTAGGGGTGAGCTCACCTGGCTTCCAAACCCTGCAGCTCTCCAAGTAGCTAGTTGTGTGGCATTGGGTGAGACTTGCTTTGTTCCAGCTTCAGTTTTCTCATCTGACATGCCTCAGCTCTCTTACACTTGTTAGAAAGATAGAATCAGGTAACAGAATCGACCATGCCTTGGAGGATATGAAGACTGTTACATGAATGCGAAGAATTGTTGAGGTAACTCAGTTAGGATCAGGCTTGACTACATTTAACAGAAACTCAAATCAGCAAAAGCTTGAATAAGAAACTTATCTCTCTCACTGAAAAGTGTTCCAAAGGTAGGCAGTCCAAGACCAATATAGAGGCTCCTGTCTGCACCACAATATGGTTCCTTTCTCAGGGTCACCTCAAGGTCCAAAATAGCCACTTGACCATCAGCCGTCATTTGAAATTCCTGGCAGCATAAAGAAAAGAAAAAACCGGCAAGGACAAAACGGGCAAACTCAGCTGAGTCAGCACCCTTTAAAGAGCCTTCCTGGAAGCCACACTCAACTTCCAGAACACAATCACATGACAACAGCTAGCTATATGGAAGGCAGAGGAATCTCATCTTTCCTTGGGCATTACTGCCCCCAATAATATACAGGTTTTAGTCAGTAAGGAAGGAGAAAATAAATACAGAGTAGGCAGCTCAGTTAATTTCATGACTCACATGTGTGACTCCATGCATACACTAAGGCCAGCCCTGCTATATTAGTAAACAAGATGCATCATCCTGCCTTTGCCTCTTGGCTATCGAGAATGACCACGTAGTTCCTTGGCACCTTTTTCCCCCTTAAACAGTCAGAAAGCTGACAACTTGAGTTAGCATTTCCTGTTCCCACCTTAGCTCCTCCCTTACCCTCAACACTGGTGGCCAGTCTTGTTTGGTAAAAGTCAACATAAACAGGTGGCAATATCTCCCCCAGTTGTTTGTTCCCTTTCTCTAACTGCTCAGCATCTGATGGATTAAAACAACAACAGGATAATCTTTCCCTGAGGGTGGAGAAATTGAAGTATTGCTTGGCGGAAAAGCTCATAGCTACTTCCTGCCCTCTAAATTTCCTGCCTTGCAACTGAGGGTTCCAAGGGCCTTTTCTTTGTTTTATTTATTTGCCTTTTGATACATAGCCTGTGCTCAGAAATATATTTTGTAATATCTATGGAAATAAACACTAGCTCATACACCAACTCACAAAAAAGATGAGGATCAAGAGTTACAAAGGTCAACTGAAAAATGTTAATGTACTTCCTCTCACCCAGAAGCCATTTCAGTTTAGTTTTCATGGGAATGTGGTCTATAGGGAGAAACTTCTGCCAGAAGCATAAATGTAAGCTCTGTTAGCCTAGAAAAATGCAGGAAGGAGAAGGAGCCATGAGATAGGGATGGCTTGGGGAAATTAAGAGCGGGGTCAATGCAGATTGTCCAAATAGAAGGATTTTTGTAAACCACCTACAACACTGGGTTGGTAAAGAAGATGCCTTAGATGTTTAGATAATATATAAGACAGTGGGTATAGAGGTAGTCTTCTGTCTGAGTCTCAAACACCACCTGACACTTGAGAGCCAGTTCTTTATAATCGGCTGCTGTGTTCTCCATTGCATGTCAGCTCACTATTTGGGGCCACAGGAGTATTTATAAAACACGTTTCTGCCCTTGGCGTGACAGTCTAGTGGGAAAGACAGACATCTGCATCAATTGTTCTAACACAGGACAGCTTGTATTGAATTTTAATAGTGGTAAATAATTTTGAAAGAATTGCTTGAATCTCATCTGACAAGAGCTGGTTTTTCCATAATTGCCAGAGAGTTTGCATGGGGAGCACAGCTGAGTCTTAGGAGATCAGCATCTTAACTAATAAGGACTTTATCTGAAATGTAAATGAAATATAAAAGTCTAGACTAATAACTATCAGAGTTTTTCTAGTAAAAGTTGAGGTAACTGGAAGGTAAGAGTAGTTGGATTATTGTAATTTAGACAATACTTTTTCAAAGTATGGTTTTGACTCATTAAGGGGACATTAAGTCAATAAGTTGGTCAATAACATTTTTTAATTAAATTGAAGAGAGGCGCTCAGAATGCATTCCATATAGTAAGGGTAAATATTATTTTGTGAACACTTGTTTCCACTTCAGAACAGACACATGTGATGGGTTACAATGTGAAATGTACTTCTTACTGTAGGGTCACAATAAAGATAATCAATGACTGTTTCACTCCCTCTCAAATTGGATTGAACTGCTGGGTTCAAGTTTGGGCTCTGTGGTTTTCTACTTGTGTGACCTTAGGTACATTGCTTAAACCACTCTGTGGCTCAGCCTGTAACAGGGATATTTATAGTGTCTATTGTGTAGAATTTTTATGTGGATTAGTTAATCCATGTAAGGTATTTAGTACCTGTCACAGAATAGACACCTAAGTAAATATTAGCTACTGTAATTTATGGAAGACTCAAGGGGAAAGAACAATTAGATACATACTATAGGCCAAGCACTTTGCTCTGCTTTTTACATAAATTATATATATCATTTAATTTGTACTACAACCTTATAGAGTAGGACTATTACACCCATTATCCAGTACGTAAATTAAGACTCAAAGCTGATAAGCACCTTGCAGGTTATACAGCTGGGAAAAAGCAAAGAAGAGATTTATACCCAGATCGTTCTGACTCCAAATTCCACTGTGGCGGCCCTGTCTTAGAGATATTTAAGGAGACTGACAAGAGTTCAAGCAGCGGCACAGTATGGGGGTTCTGAGAACCAGAATTTGACCTAATCATTCAGTGGTATTTGTTGAATGCCTTTCTTGTGTTAGGAGCTATCCTAGGTCCCTGTCCCCATGGAGTTTATATCCTGCTGGGGGAAAAGAGACTATAAACAAGTAACCTAACAGACTCATGTCAGCTAGTTGCCTAGAGGAGATGAAATGACACAAACTAACTAGGGTAGAGGAAAAGCCTCTCTGAAAAAGTAATGTTTAGAGAAAGCAGATTGATGTGAAGGAGGCAGCCCTGTGACGACTGGGAATAGAAAAAAAGCCAAAGTCCTGAGGCAGGAATGAACTCTTTGGGTTCAAGGGAAAAAAAACTAGTGAGGCTGGAACAGAGTAAATGAGAGGTAGAGTGCTTTGAAGATGCAAGGAAGGCAATAATGAGATTCTACAACACACAAATAACACACCTTGTAAAGCATGGTAAAGAGTTTAAATTGTATCCTAAGTATAGCGTGAAGAGAGTTCTACGTTAAGTGACAAGATCTGATTTATATTTTTAAAGGATCACCCTGGCTGCTGTGAAGGGAATTGTGAGGAGGCAAGAGAGGAATCAGAAAGGCTAATTAGGGCTTCCCTGGTGGCGCAGTGGTTGGGAGTCCGCCTGCCGATGGGGGGGACGCGGGTTCGTGCCCCGGTCTGGGAGGATCCCGCGTGCTGCGGAGCGGCTGGGCCCGTGGGCCATGGCTGCTGGGCCTGCGCGTCCGGAGCCTGTGCTCCGCGGCGGGAGAGACCACAGCAGTGAGAGGCCCGCGTACAGCAAAAAAAAAGGAAAGGCTAATTAGAAGGTTGGCCCATGGGGCTTCCCTGGTGGCACAGTGGTTAAGAATCCACCTGCCAATGCAGGGAACACGGGTTCAAGCCCTGGTCCGGGAAGATCCCACATGCTGCGGAGCAACTAAGCCTGTGCGCCACAACTACTGAGGCTGCACTCTAGAGCCTGCGAGCCACAACTACTGAGCCCATCCACCGCAACTACTGAAGCCTGTGCGCCTGGAGCCCGTGCTCTGCAGCAAGAGAAGCCACCGCACCGCAATGAAGAGTAGCCGCTGCTCACGGCAACTAGAGAAAGCCTGCGCACAGCAATGAAGACCCAACGCGGGCAAAAATAAAATCAATTAATTAAAAAATAAATAAAGAAGTTTGGTCCAGGTGACAGTGGCTTAGTCTAAAGTGGAGGCAGTGGGGGCAAAAAAAAAAAGAACTGCTAATGAATTCGGAACATATTTTGGAAGTATAATGAACATAAGTTGCTGAGGGATTGGATGTGGAGAATGAAGGAAAAAGAATCAAGAATGACCTGACCCCTAGACTTCTGGGCTTGAGCAACTGGGTAGTGGACAGAGGTGCCATGGCCTGAGAACGCATAGAGTTAAGGATGAAACATCGTGGAGGAAAAGAGCAAGAATTCTGTATGTGGACTTGCTAAATTTGAGATTCAACCAGCAGATCAACCCCTGGGCAAGACCCATCTCTCAGCTATTCGTTAAAAGGTTCCTTTCAGCTCTTAAAAGTCTGTGGTTCCGTGAGATTCTAACTTCAGGTCAGGGCTGCTAACATTCCTTTCATCCTCGGGGCCTGCGCACACACGCGTAGATCCGGTTACTCAAGCTGTTCACTGAACTATGAAATTAAGGAATGGTCTCCTTATTAATTTTTCAAGCTCCTTAGGAAAAGAATTTTTCAAACCTTCCATCTGCATTTGTTTAAGATTGGCATAAAGCAGCTGAATGTTCTAGGATATAAAAATCATACCATAACCTGATGGTTAGAAAATCCTGGGCAAGTAATAGAAAGCGTCTGCTTGAAGGAGACTGGATGAAAATATATTTGGCATCAGTCAAAGAAGGGAAATATGAGAAGACATTAGTGATACAGCCAAAAGGTTTATGGAATCAGCAAATGGGTTCCTGCTAGGGGTGCTTCTGCTATCTTCAAGGATAGAAATTAACTAAAGGCAGCTGGGTCCAGGCAGTGACTGTAAGATGATAACCTTCTATTTTTCTTGGGGCTGGTGGATTTTTCAAGTGGGCTTATATGTATCAAAAGAAGTTCTTGTTTTGCAGGACAAACTAATGTGGTCGTTATGGATTTTACTCATCCCTCAGGAGAATGAGTATTTTACATATATTCATTCATTCAAATATTTTCAAACAAGTACTTACTATGTGTCTAGGGTAGAAAGTTGAGGACCTCTCTCTCCTCAAGAAGTTCCCAATATAACACAAAAGAAACACAGGATCTGATAAATTATCAAATAGCTATAAGCAAAGTGTTCCTGAAAATGCAAAGGAAGGATTCAGCGGTTGTGCTTGGGGGAAGTCAAAAGAGGGCTTTACCAGGGTAACATTTTGAGGTAGGCCTTAAAAAAAGAGTAGTTCTTGAAGAGAAGCTAAAAATAGACCTGGAGCTATGAGTACATTTTTGGTGTACTCCAGTAATTTGGTGCGACTGGAACACAGGTTGTATCCAGGGTACTGATAAAAAATGAAGATAGTAAGGTTTTTTGAAAATGGATTACAAATGGGCCTTGAATTCCATACGAAGGGATTTAGCTTTTACTTTGCAGCCAGGGGGAAGGCATTAAGGCTGTTTTGCAAGGCAGTGATGTGAGATGAAGAAAAACTGGACCAGGGGTTCTTAAACATTTTTCTGCCACGAACACTTTAGGCAATCTGGTGAAGCCTGTAAACCCTTCTCAGAATAATGTGTCAAGTGCAGAAAATAAAATGCATAGCATTACCAAGGAAATCAACTGTACTGAAAAATAACTATCAAAATATTAGCATTACTACTAAATATATTAATATGAAAAAAGTTATATGGGAATATCTGTGTTTCTTACTGAAGGATTAAATAATGTAATCTAGCAGCAGCTCTAATAACTACCATAATTTTAAAGCTGTAATGATCATAAATGATATTTCAATGTTGTAAAAATATCTGTGATTCCAGGGGCTTCCCTGGTGGCGCAGTGGTTGAGAGTCCGCCTGCCGGTGCAGGGGACGCGGGTTCGTGCCCCGGTCCGGGAGGATGGGCCATGGCCGCTGGGCCTGCGCTCCGCGGCGCGAGGGGCCGCAGCGGTGAGAGGCTCGCGTACCGCAAAAAAAAAAAAAAAAAAGTATCTGTGATTCTGTGGGTGCCGAAGTCACTGGTCCTGTCAGTACTCCTGGGGCTGGTTGCCAACATTTATAATCAAAGGCAGTGCAAATTTTCAGTTAGAGGTTTATGAAAATCAAGATGTAATTTTTTCCCCATCCATGCCTACAGTTCTTAGTCCTTGCCAGATTCCTAAATTCAAGACAGTATGGAGATAGACTGGTTAGGAGACCGTCAAAAAACTCAGGTCAAGAAGTAAGAAGAGCCTGTATTGGGAGTGGTAAAGGAGCAGACTGGACAAACATTTGGTAATTTGGCTTGGTTTCTCCCAACCCACAATGAGGAATCCTTCTCAAGGAGGAACCTGGGGGTAACATGTGGTCTGACCAGGCAGACTCCCCAGGAAGGAAGCATAAATCCTTTTAGCGGCTGTGCATACTGCAGTATCGTTTTCATTAACTTGTTCAGCTGATACTGATTACTCTCTGTGGCAGACTCGAGGAATACAGCAACACAGACATGGCTCTTGCTTTCATGGAGCTTACCGTCTAGTGGAAGAAACATGATGCAACAAAACTAAACAGACAGAAACTTCCACTGGTGGTCCAGCTGTTATGACTCCATACTCCCAATGCAGGGGGGGCCTGGGTTCGATCCCTGGTCAGGGAACTAGATCCCACATGCTGCAACTAAAAGAGCCTGCATGCCGCAACTAAGACCCTACGTGCCACAACAAAGATCCAGGCGGCAGGGTTTTTTTTGTTTGTTTTTGGTTTTTTGGTGCTTTAGAGGAACTGAATGAAAATCAAGGGAGTGGGGCAGAAAAAGCAAGGGGAAGAGTGGCAAAAGGCAGAGAGGAGCTAGACCGTATGAGGTCTTGTGGACCATCCAAAGGATTTGGGATATGAAGTGCAGGGGGAAACCATTGAAGGTTTCAAAGAGGGAAGTGATATAATCCAATTTGTGGTTTTCAAAAATTCTCCTGGCTGCTCTCTGAATAGTGGGTTGTGGAGAGCACTCACTGAAGTAGGGAGGTCAGCTGAGGCTGTGGTCCCTGGTGAGAGATGATGGGAGCTCGGACTGAGGCTGTAGCAGAGAAGAATGAAGGGGAGAAGAGTGTGGAACAAAGAACAGGAAGAGCTATGGGCTAGAGGTGCGAAGGAGGGAGGGAGAGAGAGCAGCTGCAGATGAACCTCAGGCTTCAAACAGATCCATTGGAGCACTGTTTATTGGGATACATGTGGCACCATTTATCGAGATGGGCAGCTAGGGGAGGAGCAGACCAGGGCAGGTGGGAGAGGCTAGAAGCCAGAGATCCTTGTGGGCATGTTCATTTGAGATGCAGGAGGGTAGGTGTTAAGTAAGCATCTATATTGACAACTCTAAAGCTTAAAACATAGGTCTGGACTTGGGGTAACATTTACTAAAGACCCCCAAGGAGGCTTTTTGTGTTAACTTTTTTCTCTCAGATCCTGGCTCTGCTCTGCTGGCAAACCGATCCCTCCAACCTCTACCATCCTGGCTAAAAATTTCACTGTTTTGGATCCACTGTTTGGATCCTGGGCCCTATTACCAACTTTGACTATTCTTTTGTCCTGCCCTTGACACCAGAAACAGCATCTGGACCCAGCTGCAACTTATCTGTTGGCTTAAATCAGGCAGTATCTCTAAAGGTGTTCAGAGCATTTAACTTACATAGGTTTCTTGTGTGGGATTTCTGCAGGGAGAGCTTTGCATCTGTAAAGATGCTAAACATCCTAGAGGCTTACCGTGGAATAATATCTGTTTACCGTGGCTGATTTTATAGCGAATATGATTGGGACATTTACTCGTTTCTTAGAACTCGATGAAAATAACAGGACAGAACAAGTGAATTGCAGCAACTAAATATGCTAACAACATGGGGTAAAGGGCTACAGATTATAGAAAATTGTAAATTGTGATCATGCAAAGAAGGGGTTTCGCTGTAGCTTGAAAACCTGACCCACAGCTAAATGAGGCCAAGATTAATCATGTCTTGATCTTATACATAAGCCAAAGGATCTTTTCTAAAGATCATGCCTATTAACGCAGTAAAGACTTTTCTGCAGTTTATACCATAATGAGCTCCAGGCATTTAATGAGAGAGGCAAGTACTATTGTTGAAAGTGGTAACCTTCAGCATCTAACCCGAAAATGAAATAGGTCTGCTTGCTCTGCAAAATGAGGGCCCAATTCAGTCCGCGAGATGAAGAGGACTCTCACAATTTTAGATGCTCTGGTGTAGGCCAACTTAAATCTTCTGGGAAAGGGGGAAAGGTTTTGGTTTGGTTGGTTCTGTTTTTATAATTAGGTAAGGATTTTATCTGCAAGGAGCAAGTCACTGACTCCAGGTTGCAGGCCCAGAAGCTTCTAAAGGCAGTAAAATAAAACCAGCATTAAGGAACAAACCAGCCTAAGGAGTTTGATGGAGTTTCCCAAAAGCCCCTGGAAGAATAATATAGCATTCTGAGGAGGGGAGACTCTGCTTCCAACTCTGTCACGATGGCTGTCTCAGATGAGGGTAATTGCCTGGCAAAAAATACTATCAGCATGAAAGAAAAAGTGTCATCGCACCCTGATCCTTGTTTTCCAGCCCCCAGAAGTCTCTCATCTAAGGATTTATGTTAAGTTGTATCTGCTCCTACTTTGCTATGCAGTACGAAGTGCCAGGACATAAGCCTGACCCTCCTCCCTCCAGTGCGGCCGTCACTGACTGTCCTGCAGACAGGATGCTGCCTCACGTCCTGGACCTCACTGCAAATCCCTGCCCCACTTGCTGCTTTCTGGCTTCCTCTTGCAATCCCAAGAGACAGAGGGCTGCAGGGGCAGGAAGGGAATGAACAGGGCCTCTGAAGCTGAAACCCTTTAGATGTCTGAGCCTCAACTGGTTTGGTGGGATTGGGTCGGCCTTTCTGGGCAGGAGGAAGGGGATTCTCAGCGGCTTCCGAATGTCCCTTTCTTAAAACTATGGCAGCGCAAAACAAGCCAGGTCATTGTATTCTTGGATATAAATATTGATTCTAGATGGTGTTAACATTCTGTTCATAAAGGGATGTAACATATTTCTCCCACACCATATTAGGCTGATGTGTTGTTTGGCTGAGAGAAGTACAGACTGCTGGCTTCTGCGGGAAAATGTGGACATTTAAATGCATGCAGCTTTCAGAAGTCTAGGGAGCAGTCTCTGGAATAGAAACCAGGCCCCTTCCCTGGCTCCAGCCCTGCCCTCCTCCATCCAGTTTCTCCCTTCCCAACTTCATGTTGCATATCGCATTAGCATTTCTAATCGCTTGTAATTTAGGAAGATGCTTTCTTAGAATTAGCTCTTAAGGACCTGGAAATGTGGGCACTTCTCTCTTCAGGAGGCGTGGAAAAGGCCAAACATTTTTCGCTTTCTTCCCCTGGGGGAAAGATCTGGGAGGTCCCACTCTTCTGTTTTCTTTTTCACCCTCCACGTGGGAGGCAAGGGCAAAGCCTTCAGACCAGAGGTAGTCCCTCCAAACATTCCACCCAGGCCTGACCAAGCCCCAAACTCAGATGTGCTGGCTGCCCGGCAAGGCAAATTCCCCACGTTCCACAAGTGCTCTTGAGGGGGAAATAGCACTAATGAGAAAGTGGAGTTCTTGATGTGTGTGCGTGCTCACTCGGGTGCCAGCACATCTCACAGACAGATCCTCATCCAGTATTTCGTGAGAGAGTCGTAGAGCCTATTTCCAGATGTGTGGGAGAGCTGCGGTGACAGAAGTGCTGTCAGGAGAGCCAGTGCCCTCTGCTGTCCCGGCCCGGAAGCACCACAATGGTGGGGCAGAACCTGGGGCTCCAGGAAAGCTGGCGGCTGTTAAAATCCACCACAGACCCAGGCCAGTGTGGAGGGGGCGTGCAGCTCCTCGCTATTCAAAGGTAGAGTCTGTGAGGGGCTGAATTCCCTCCGTCTAGCTGGCTCTCTTTATGTTTGGTGGTTGAGAACGAGCCAGAGATGAAGAGGATTTATAATAAAACCCCAGCCCCCAGCAGCATCCGCCGGTCCCATTCCCGAGAAGGTAAGGAACAGTGGGCTGGCTCCTGCCGGTGAAGCTGGCCAGCAGGCCCAGGCACGGCCCGACAAAGAGGGCGGCTCGCCCAAGAGGAGACCGTCCACTGCATAGCAGCCCTTCGGCCACTCCCTGGCCTGGGAATGCGGCTTCCAGAGGCCTTGCTGGCTCCAAGGCTTCCAGCCGAGGGGAAGTTGTAACTGCTCCCACTCAGGCATGCCGGCATCTCCAAGGGGCCTCTAGAGCTGGCACCTCCGAGGGGCTGGCTCAGCTTACAAGCTGAGACGGAGCTGCCACCACCTCTGCTCCACCGCCTGCCAAGACAGCGGCTAAGGAGCGGCCTGGGGCCGGGCCCAGGGTCAGGCTTTCTGCTGCAGGAGTGAGTGAGTGTGTGTGTGTGTGTGTGTGTGTGTGTGTGTGTGTGTGATGGTGAAAGATGGGGTGGAGATATTCAGGTAGGGGTCAGAGGGAGGCTGGTGAACAGAACCGCTTGGACGGTCTTGCAGTTTTGCAAAAAGGCACAAAACAATCAGTTATTGTTTTTTGGAAGGTTTCTGATTTTTTTTTTTGTAAATGGATCTCCTCCCTGTTGGGAGAAGAAAAACCCAACCTGCCAAACAAACCCCTAACAACAATGCCCTTCTCTCTCTGGGACCAATTTCCAGACTGCACAGCAGTCCTGACAAGGTCAACCAGCTGGAGCTGTAAGCGGAAGATCTTTATCTATGTGGGAAATAGGAAAATCATTTGACTGATAAAAGGAAATACAATAAATAGCATCTAAATTCCTGGCTGCATTCCCCCAGGCCCCTCCTCTGCTGGAGAAAGTACACGGGGCAGGAATACATGTGCTGCTCCAGCATGTTTAAAAATAGCATACAGCACACAGCCCTTTCTTACCTTCCAGAAAGACTTCATTACTGGATCCTCAGCCCTGAGCCTGCAGAGCTGCTGCCGGCGCTTTCTTCTCCCCGCTCTGGATTTTTCTTTTTTGGAAACGTTAAGGCAGTGCGTGTGATACATTTTACTCACGGGCCAGCTCCTGCTCAACTAGTTTCAATCTGGGCTCGTCTCAAGCTCACATTGAAAGTCCATTGTATTTAATGGGGTGTTAACTCAGTTTATTCTCTGGGACTTGTGCAATAATTTTACACTCTGCAAAACCAGCAACTTGAACTTGAAGTGGTGTGCCTCTCTCCCCATCCCCACCCCGTGAGCCTCAGTCCACAGGCACCTCTGGCCCTGACTCTAGCCTTCCTTCAGCTCAGGTGGCCAAACAAGGCCTGGACAGAGCTGGGAAACCTGGGTTCACACCCACGGCAGCCGCCCGTTAGCATTGGTCTCTTTATCTCTTGGAGACTCAGTTTTCTCATCTGTAAAATGGGGATTTTAATCAGCCCTATGTACCTTGAAAGGCTGTTTACAAACAACAATTCCATAGTGGAGAAACATTCGGTGGGGCTCTGCAAAGACCTCCTTTCTATTATTCCCAACCAGGCCACTTCTGTATCACCTTGCAACGGCTCCAGACTATCTCTCCACTAAAACCTGGGGGATTTGGGTTCACTGCGAAGCCCATTGATAGGACTGTGTCCTCACTGTGCTGCTGTGATCTTCTAATTCCATTACTCCTTCTGTGTCTATTAGTGGGCACTCTACACTCAGGAAGCAGCTTTTTCTTTTCTCCTTTTATTTATTCACAGTGCCTGGCCCTAAAAAGTGGTGAATAAAGAAAGACTAGGTGCTCCCTTCTAGCTCTGAATCTCTGGGTCTAGATCAAAATAACTGGAGTGCATGCAGTTTCTAATAAACTAAAATTCTATATGAATTATGTCTTGGATTACTCCCTCCTGATCTAAAAACTGGATTCTTAGGGACCTTCCAGAGTCCCCGCTGCTCAGACGCCATCTGGACCTTGGCCCTCTCTCTCCAGGAGCCAGGCTTTCCCTCCTGCCTGTCAACAGCTCAGATCTGAATCTCCAGGCCCCTCCTCGCTGGAGTTCCTGATCTCTATTTCCAGCTCCCTCAGGCCTTCTCCATCTGGCATTCTGCAGAATCTTCAAACTCAATTTGTCCAAAATTAAATAGTCTCCCCAAATCCACATTTTCTCCTGCATCTGCCAGCTCAGTTAAGAGCTCCACTGCCCACTCAAGCTAGAGGACCTGTCATTCTCCTTCCCTCTCCTTCACTCTTTGCCCTGCACCCCTCACTGTCCCCCTGCATCCCCTCATTCACAGAAACCCCCCTCATTCAGCCATGGAACCCCCTATGCAGTGGTCCCTCTCACCATCCCCAGGGCAAGCTTCTGTAAGTTACTCAGCATTCGGCTGTCTTCTGAGCTCCCACAATAGCTCACTGTCTTGTTTTTCCTCTTGATTAACTAGTTCTAAAGTAGCTCTTTACTGGCCTTAGTACCTCCAGCCTCCCATTTGTCCCCTCCCTGGCGCCCCCACCTTCTGTCCTGCACACCGCTACGAGAGCCACCTTTCTAAAACACAAGTCTAATCTTGCAAATATCACTCTATTGTAAATTATCGTTCTGGGGGCTTCCCTGGTGGCTCAGTGGTTGAGAGTCTGCCTGCCGGTGCAGGGGACACGGGTTCGTGCCCCGGTCCGGGAAGATCCCACATGCCGCGGAGCGGCTGGGCCCGTGAGCCATGGCCGCTGAGCCTGCGCGTCCGGAGCCTGTGCTCCGCAACGGGAGAGGCCACAACAGTGAGAGGCCCGCGTACCGCAAAAAAAAAAAAAATTATCGTTCTGGTGGTAGCTTTTACTTTTATGACCCCGTTTAATCCTTGTGATAATTCTATATGATAAGCATTATCCCTTCCATGTTACAGGTGAAACTGAGGCTTGCTGGGTTAAAGGACCCAAGGCCACATAGCTGTCACAGCTTGCAGACCAGGATTTGGGCTGTATTATACCTCAAATTTTGGTCTGTCTTGTACCTCAAAAGCACATAGGGTAGCAGCTCCGTGCCTGGCACATAGCAGGTGGACCAATGTGTTTTTCCTCCCATTCCACCTTTTTACAAACTTCAATCTCTTTAGCAAGGTGCAGAGGCCTATTCTGTCGCGGCCAACTATGTCTCTAAAGGTGTTTCCTGTCATTCCCTGTGCCCCATCATCACCACCACCTATCAGATCACATCAGATCACTTGCTGGTCCCCAAACTCTCCCTGCTCTTTCTTAACTCTGTCCTTTTGAAATCCTCTTTCCCATTGTTCGGCAAGTGTTTTCTTCCTCTATCTCCCTCATCTGCCAGTATCAGGCCAGATAGCGCTTACTCTGGGATGCTTCTTCTGATCCCCAAACATACACTCTGTGGCCCCAACATTCCTCTTGCCAACACCATTCACTGTGTACACCTTATTTGGATGCTGGTCATATTGGAGTGTGGGTATCTGGGCCCATCTCTTCCCACCTTTGTATCCTTGGTGCCTGGCACTGTGCCTGGGACAGAGTGGGCAGTCACAGAAGAGTGTGGAATTTAGTTCGATCCCTCATCCTTCCCTATGACTAATGCTTAATTTCATCCGTTTTGCAAAGGGGAGAATATTCCCAAAGAATGGTTTGCGTCACCTCCGTTCTCTCTGATTCCCACGCCCATCTCCTCACTAATCTGCTCTTGTGAGGTCACCAGAGACCCCCACATCACCAGGTCCCCAAACACTTGCTCGTCCTCATCCTCTCGAGCTCTCAGCAGTGCTGGGCACAGCTGCCACTCCCTTCTTAAGTCACTCTTTCCTCCTGGCTTCTGGGCATCACGGTCTGCTATTTGCCTCTTGCCTTTCCAGGCTATCCTGGTCCTCATGACCCCCAGAATCGGAACACCTCAGGGCTCTGTCCTAGGCTGCATTCTCTTCTCTCCCTACATTCTTTTCCTGAATGGGCTTGTCTCTTCCCAGAATTTAAATATTTATTTATTTATTTAGGCGGCACCGGGGGTCTTAGTTGCAGCAGGCGGGGTCTTCGTTGCGGCACATGGACTCTTAGTTGAGGCATGCATGTGGGATCTAGTTCCCCGACCAGGGATCGAACCCGGGCCCCCTGCGTTGGGAGCGCAGAGCCTTACCCACTGGACCACGAGGGAAGTCCCTCTTCCCAGAATTTAAAATACTATCTCCATCTTCAGCTCTGAGCTCCAGAGTCAATATTCAATAACCTCAGTGATTTAATTGAACCACTTAGATGATTCCTATGTATCTCAGACTCTCAGGTTTATCCCCCAAACCTTTCCTCCCTCACTTGGTCTTGCCCCTTTCAGTGAAAGGCAAAACCATGGATCCCCTTCCTGGGATCTTGGGAGTCACTTGTCTAGGAAGAAGGTGTCTTGGAAGAGGGGTCCAATTTAGGGATGTCTGCATATCATGGTTTCCTACATCTGACGCAGGTTTGGAAAAACACCAGATTCTTTAACCTGGTATTCAATGGTCGGTATCATGTGACCACCCCCCAGATGTTCCAGCCCCATCTTTTACCCTGCCCCTAGATCAGAAATGGTCTTCTGCAGAAAAAGTTTCCTGACCTCTTGCTATGGTCTGAGTGCCTGTGTGTGTCCTCCCACACCAAATTCGTGTGTTGAAATCCTAACGCCCATGTGATAGTATTTGAAGGTGGGGCCATTGGGAGGTGATTAGGCATGAGGAAGGAGCCCTCAAGGATGGTATTAGTGCCCTTATAAAAGGGACCCCGGAGAGCCAGAAAGCTCCCTTGCCCCTTCCACTGTGTGAGGACAGAGCAAAAAGACACCATCTATGAACAGGAAGTGGGCCCTCGCCAGCCACCAAATCTCCCCTCGCCTTGATCTTGGACTTCCCAGCCTCTAGAACTCTGAGAAATAAACTTCTGTTGTTTGTAAGCCACCCAGTCTCTGGTACTTTGTTGCAGCAGCTTGAACAGACTAAGACACCTGAGCTCCAGATGAATCAAGCCATCCCCTGTCCCTTAAATTCACCTTGCAAATATACACTTTTGCACTCATTGCTCTCTGTTCCTCTCCATCTAAATCCTACATGCCTTCAGGCCTTTCCAGTCCAGCATCTTCTAGAATCTTCCATGTCTGCTCCACCCAACAATGTCTCATCCTTCTCAAAACCCCTCTAGTAACACATAACGTTGGTAGACTTAGCACCCAGGGCCTTGTACTGACTGTTAGCTTTCCTGGTGCTTATGTCGTGTGTCCTTCCCAGATTGGGAGCAAGGTGAGGACTGGACGGTATCTTGTTCATCGCGTACCGCAGGGCCCAGCCAATGCCTGGAAACATTACAAGTGCTTAGAACATAGGTGTAGAAACACTCCTGTCCGAGTGGTCTCATCTATCCTGACATTCCCCTATTTAAGTCTGAGAAGGAACTATCCATTTACTTGCTTAAGTATTCTTTTTTTTTTTTTAATTTATTTTTGGCTGCATTGGGTCTTTGTTGCTGTGCACGGGCTTTCTCTAGTTGCGGCGAGTGAGGGCTACTCTTCGTTGCAGTGCGCGGGCTTCTCACTGTGGTGGCTTCTCTTGTTGTGGAGCACATGCTGTAGGCGCATGGGCTTCAGTAGTTGTGGCTCGTGGGCTTAGTTGCTCCATGGCGTGTGGGATCTTCCCAGACCAGGGATTGAACCCGTGTCCCCTGCATTGGCAGGTGGATTCTTTCTTTTTTTTCTAAATATCTTTATTGGAGTATAATTGCTTTACATCGTTGTATTAGTTTCTGCTGTATAACAAAGTGAATCAGCTATACGTATACATATATCTCCATATCCCCTCCCTCTGCGTCTCCCTCCCACCCTCCCTATCCCACCCCTCTAGGTGGTCACAAAGCACCGAGCTGATCTCCCTGTGCTATGTGGCTGCTTCCCACTAGCTATCTATTTTACATTTGGTAGTGTAATATGTCCGTGCCACTCTCTCACCTCATCCCAGCTTTTTCTTCCCTCTCCCCATGTCCTCACGTCCATTCTCTACATCTGGCAGGTGGATTCTTAACCACTGAGCCACTAAGGAAGTCCCTTGCTTAGGTATTGTATCTTTAAAAGATGTAAATTTCATCCAGTTCCCTCTAGTTTATCTTCATGAGGTGCTGAGGACAGGCATAGATGGATAAGTTACAAGAACAGTTTTAGGAGACTGCCTGGACTTAAGCGTCAGCAAGGTAAAAAAGGCCCCAGGGTCCAGTCTCTGCTCAGCCACTGACCATCAGGTTTGCTATTTCGCCTCTCTTTCCTCGGTTTAATCATCTGGAACTGGGCATCTGCTTGAGCAGAGGATTCCCTAAAATCCTTCCTAGCTCCTCAGACTAAGGATCTTATTTTCCCTAAAAGCCCTCAGTGTGGTGAGAATTCCCAAGCTCACTTCCCAGGAGAGACGGGGGTGAGTGACTACCTGAGCCCCCCACCTTGGGCACCAGCCCTCTCAGGTTCATTCCTCATTCCAGCTTCACAGCAGCTCTGAGGGAAAGGTGTTATTATCTACATTTGGCAGACCAGGAAATGAGACCCAAAGAGGATTTGCCTGAGCATGGCCAGCATGTTGCAGGACTCCAGGGGTGTCACTCACATCATGGCCTCTGTGCGTGGTGCTCCCCGGGATCGTTATACATCAGTGATTCTCAGACTTTAATGTTTGGATCACCTGGGGATCTTCTTAAAACAGATTTTGATTCATTCACTCTGAAGTGTGGCCCATGATTCTGTATTTCTAACAAGTTCCCAGGCGATAAGGCTGCTGCCTGGTCTCTGGACCTCACTTTGAATAGCCATAGTATACAACCTGCGCAGCTGCGCATGGCAGCCCTGCCAAACATGTAGCTCAAAACTGGCAGAGCCGGGACTTCAGTTTAGGTCTTTTGACTCAAAGTCCAGTGTACTCTATGCTGAGCCAGGACTTTGCAAAAAGCACCTCCGCTCTGGGCACACAGGTCTCTGGAGATCTAGAGAAAGCTTGATAAGGAAAGACTTGACTAAAGAGAAACTAAGTCCTGCCCCACTGGTCAGGAGTCCTCAGCTGGGCCCCTTTGGGAGCTGGCACAGGTAGATGTCTGCAGGAGCCAAGGGACCACGTGCCTGGCCTAGAGGGGATCTGGGGCCGGGAGGATGGAGCAGCAGCCAGACCCCCGGTCTGCAGCTCCCGGGGCAGCTGACGAGCAGGGTGTTCTGTTCTCCACGCAGGTGCTGAGAAGCGGTGATGCTTACAAGGAAAGAGAGGTGATGAGCCGCAGCCTGGGAGGCCTTAATTCCTGGGATCCTCCCCTCGACCGCTGAGCTGGCTCGGGGCCTGTTTCTGTTTACTTGGAACAGCCTGACATTTTACAAGGAACGCTTTGCACATGGGTGCTCCTTCTGGCCTCTCAAGGGTAATTGCCCAAGAGGCGCAGGTGCTCCCTGCTGGGTCTGGAGTCTCAGCTGGGGAAACCAACGTGACATAATATACTGGGACAGGTTTTGTAAACTCTAGAGAGCTGTGCAAATGCCAAGAGTCCTGGGGTGGAAGGTGGGGTGTGGTGAGGTGCAGCGCTGGAGGGGCGTTAGGGGGCAATGATGAAAGGAGGGCTTCAGCAGGAGAAGCCTGGGAGGCCTTGGGGAAAACCAGCAGCAGAGAGCTCGATGAACAGACAAACAGAGGAGAGGACAGAGGGAGCAGCCCTTTGCTGGTGGGGACCTGGGGTTAAATGCTAGCCCTGCCATTCACCAGCTTCAGGCGAGTATCTGCAGTCCTGTGAGCCTCCTTTGCCTCATGTGTACATGGGAACAATGAAGCAACGGGGGCTGGGACACCTCTGCCGGGTTATTGGGGGTTTACGTGTTCCTCGGGGCGCCTAGCACGGAATATATGAGTTGATTCTGAGGCTTGGCGTCATGTGTGGCAGGCTGCTGAGCACAGAGCAGGGGCTGTGAGCCCTGATTGTCCATGGAGTCCTGGACTGGCCTTGGGCAAATGCCTTCCACTTGCAGGGCCTTGGTTCCCCCGTGTGCATAGTGGGGAGGGGTAGGTGTGAATGGCCTGCAAGTGCCCTTCTAGCTCTGGGCCTAAGCTCCAGATGGCCACAGGTTCTGGCCAACAAGGCCTGAATTGGGAATCTCCTCTGAGGCTTTGCCCTCTTCAACAAGGCTAAGCTGGCAGAGGCTTCCAAGGGCCAAGGTGAAGGGCCTCAGCCTCCACTGGGGCTGGATCCTGAAGCCAGTGGCCACACAGAAGCACCTCTCCTCCAGGAGGGGGAGCAGGGCTGCCCAGTGGCCAGATGCTGGGCTAAATGGCGGAAGACCCTTGCAGGGCCATGTCTGGGCAGCGTGATGAGTCCCATGGGCCTGGTCTCAGGGCTCTGCTTCACCCTCTTTGCTTCCACATCCGCAGGCAGGAGAACCAGGGAGACACACTGGTTTCTACATCCTTACCAGGCCGTGTTCCAGAAACTCAGGGCAGTCATGCTGGAGAAGTGTGATGGGAATACGGAAAGAAACCAGGCTGGTATGGTCCACAAGGCCCGTGGGGTCAGAGGGCATGTCCACAGAGAATACAGATGGGGAGACCGAGGCTCAGAGGCAGAACTTATTCAGGGTTGCATGGAAGCTGGTGGCAGGGCCAGACCTGAAACCAACACTGTATCTTTTTTCTGCTACTTACTCTCTTCTAGAACAGACCATATAGCTGCTATTTCAAAATATAATTGTTTTCATCCTCTGATTCTAACTCACAGGACAACCCTTCTGAAATTGAAAGCCAAGGAACCTGTCCCCCGGTGTCAGCTGGCTGCCGGGATAAACATCCTGTTTCTGCAATCATTTTGTTCCCCGCTAGGGTTGCTAGATTTAGGAGAAAAAAAAATATTGCTTAATGAATACAGGACACTCAGTTAAATTTAAATTTCAGAGAAACAACGAATAATTTTTTAGTATAAGTACATCCTATGCAA
>NW_021700072.1:0-37617 GCF_005190385.1 Monodon monoceros
CACAAAGAAAGTGTCCTGAAATCTCAGTGGAGAGAAACCGAGAGAACATCTGGTGCTGGGGAAGTGACTTCTGACGAGGCTCTTGAAAGATGGGTGGATGCCATCGTGTGGAGGGCTGTGTGGGCCGATAGGAGGCTTGTTCATTTTCTCTGAGAGTGGAATCAACACGAGCATGCGCTGGAAGGCCTTAATCCTGATTCTCTGTGAATTACCCAGGAGCACTGCGGATCACGTCCTCTCTCTTCTTCTGTGAAATGCGAAGAGGAACAAGGGGCTTTGAACCCTGCTCCTAAAACCATACACAGGCACAGACTATTCTACCAGAAGCTCCTGCCCGTTGACAGTCCCAGACCTGGGTGCCCTCGTGGACTTGGACTCAACTCAGGGAATGGGATGGAGATAGGAAAGAGGCAGCAGCCCCTCCCTTGCCCCATCAGCAGTGGGGGATCGCGCTGTCTTGGTGTCTGATTACTGTGCTTCCTCCTTCTAGATAATCCCAGTGACAGGCCCCCGGGAAGGGGGCACCAAGGTCACCATCCGAGGGGAGAACCTGGGCCTGGAATTCCGGGACATCGCCTCCCATGTCAAGGTGGCCGGCGTGGAGTGCAGCCCTTTGGTAGATGGCTACATCCCTGCGGAACAGTAAGTGGAGGCCGTCCGAGACATGGGAGGAGCAAGGAAGAGAAGTCCATATAAATAGACGGTTGATGTTGACTTACCTTCCCCGATCAACAGTAGATGGTCTTAGAACTTATGGACAGAAAAGGAGAATGTCCCTCACATTCTAGGGTGTGGGGGACTCCTACAACTCCCCAGCCCCCGAACTAGCTAGCTGCCATATTGGGGGAAGTCCAGAAAGGGGAAGGGGAGATGGCTGGGAGAAAAGGGGAAAGTGATCATTACCTCCTTGAGGTGTGAGGTTGAGTAGGAACAAGACAAAGCAAAATCAAAATCCGCAGAAGTGTGAGTTCAGCTCCTTGCCCTAGCTGCCTCCGCTGTCCCTAACTCCCCGCTCCTGTCCTCTCCCGGTTACAGAAGAAGCTAATCCCATGTTCCCCTCTGTGGAGGCTGAGAATGAACCTTCGCACCCACTCTCAGGCCTGTGGGGACTTGGGTTGTTTTTCTCCAGCAAAGTCTGCTGGTCCACGGAGAGGGCCATTCAACGAGTGACCTTGACCTCTAACCTATGTGGCAGGGAAGGTTTGTGAGTCATGTATTGCCTTGTAAATAAGTAAATACAATTTTCCAGCCCAGCAAACACAAGCATGGAATAAATATGCACCAGCGCAATAGAATCTTATATTCTACACCCTCTTTGCTGCCCCTCCCAGAGTGAAACCTTGCCACTTGTCCCCATGTGCATAGGTAGGTGAGTGCGTTTATGCTTGTGCTGGTTGAGTCTTACCCAGATTTTGTGATTCTGGAACCATCAGTCCTGCCGTCCTCAATTCCTCCTTGATTTCCGTCCGGTTCTTCCCAGAACACTCATAGTAGATAAGATGATTGAAGGCTCCAGGCTTGGTAGGACCCATGCTGGTCCATCATCACTTACTTACCCAAAGACCTTTCTGTGGCTCCTTCAACTTTTTGTCCTTCCTAGAATAAAACCAAAGCAGGCTGCTACGGATATACTGTGATTTGGGGAACTTTAAAACGCCCTACTCTGGACTTGTATAGCCAGATATAAAAAATATCATAAAGCCACATGATTAAGTATCGTGATACTTAATAAGATAGAACACCAGAAAAAGAATCTTGATACATAAAAATTTAGTATGTGATAAAGATGACATTTCAAATCAGCAAGGAAAGCAAAGCTCATTCAATAAGTGGTACAGTTTCACCCCCTGGTAAAAGTACCATATCAGATTCTTATTTCCCATTATACACCAAGGTAAATTCCAGGTGGATTAAAGAGTTAAGGGTAAAAAATGAAAATGTGAAAGGGTTAGAAGAAAATGCAGGTGAGAATTTATTTGATTTCAAGAAAGGGAAGGTGTTCCAGGTATAACTGCAAAAGAAAAAATTATAAAGGAAAAGATTAGATTTGAGTATGTAAGACAAAACTTGTGCACCGAAAACCCTGTGTGCGAAGTAAAAATATGAATGATAAACTGAGAGTATTGTTATGGCCTGTTACAGTATGCTTTTTCTTAACATTTAAAGAGGTTAGATAAAAGATATAGGTAAAAGGCAACTATCACAAAATTAGCAAAGAGCATGAATGTGCAATTCACAGGACAGACAAAGAACTAAAGTCATATTAAAAAATGTTTAACATCAGTAGTAACCAATAAAATGGGGAACAATTTTTCAAAGTTAATGCCCACCCAGTGCAGATGAGCGGCATAAGAAATAGCTCATCCATACATTCATGTCGGGAGGGTAAATTGGGACGACCTTCCTGGAAGGCAGTTTGGAAATGCAGGTCAAACATCTTTAGCCTGGGCATAATTCTTCTAGAACTTTCCCTAAATAAACAGAATGCACAAATATTTATTTGCAGGAATGCTTATTTTGGCCTTATTTGTAACAGTGAAAATGTGGAAGCAATTTGTATATCTAAAACTAGGGAATTAATTAATTTAATAAATTATTGCCTATACATAGGACAGTAAACTACACAACCATTAAATGTGATATGTAGAAGAATCATGACCAGGCATATACTCAAGGTATATTAAGTGAGAACACAGCTTACCAAGCAGAATACAGAGTTTATAATTAATTTTGTAAAAGGAAAGCAAGACTGGAAACATGTACACCAATATGTTGACAATGGATACTTCTGGGTGATGCAGTTGGGGTGGGAGTGGAATGTAGGTATGGCAAGTGCTTTTATGTACTTTTAAAAAAACTGAACATGTATTAATTATGTTATCTGAACAGAAAAGCATAGATTTTTGCTAGACTCTCACCCAGAACCCGGAAGCCAGAAAGTAAAAAATGAGCAATTGAACCACACAGATAGTTTTAAACTTTCAAGTGGCAAAAGACTTTATAAACCAAGTTGAAAAACAAGTGATCAACTGAGAGAAAATAATTTCAATATTTATTATGGAGAAAAGTTAATTCTCCTAATTCAGAAGCTCCTACAAAAAGATAATCCATCAGCGAAATAAAGAGAGGGCATCAGACAAGTCACAGGGAAGGCTATATAAGATTTAAGCACACACACACACATACAATACATGCAACCTCACCAGTAATCAGGGGAATAAAAATGAAATTGAGATCTTTTTTTCCCTATTATATTAGAAAAAATTTTAAAGGACTGATAATATCTAGTGTTGGACAAACAGTGAAGTAATCTCACTCACTTGCTGTTGATGGAAGTAAAAGTTGGGACAGTCCTTCCAGACCATTATTTCCCTCTACTATCAAACATTAAAAGCACAAGGGCTTCCCTGGTGGCGCAGTGGTTGAGAGTCCCCCTGCCGGTGCAGGGGACACGGGTTCGTGCCCCGGTCCGGGAAGATCCCACATGCCGCGGAGCGGCTGGGCCCGTGAGCCATGGCCGCTGAGCCTGCGCGTCTGGAGCCTGTGCCCCGCAAACGGGAGAGGCCACAACAGTGAGAGGCCCGCGTACCGCAAAAAAAAAAAAAAAAAAAAAACCCACAAATAGTCCTTCTCAGAAATCTATTTTAATAAATATGCAATGCTTAAGGAGGTGTGTAGGTTGGTTCCTTTTGCGGGGTTATTTGGAGTAGGAGAAAAATCAGGGTAAGTTAAATGTATAACAGTAGGAGGCTGGTTAAATAAATGATGACACAGGCCTCTTATGAAATACCATGAAGCTGTTAAAAGAAGAAAGCGGAGCCGTGTGTACTGTGACATGAGGGAAAGTCCGTGCTGTTTTGTTGAGTGAAAAGGCAGGGGTTAAAAATAATGGGTGGTTAAGTTCCACTTTTATTTTTAAGATCATGTATATGTTTCTTTACATATGCACGTTTGTATATGATTGTACATGTGTATATATACACATTTATGTTTATATGCGTGCATAATATCAGACATAAATATATATACACACGTGTGGATATATGGGCAAATCTATATATTTGGGCAAGTTGCCAAACTTTTCCGTGCCTCAGTTCTTCATTTATAAAATGGAGATTATATATATTATATATTTGCATAGGTCTAGAGAAAGGTCTGCAAGGATTTATACACCAAGGTTTTGAGAGATTAGTGACGAAAGGCACACTTTATTTTACTGTCACATTTTGATACTGTCTCGCTTTCAAAGGGTATGAACCAATTTTGTAAGTGAAACAATAAAAATTTTTTTAAAGGGGAGAATTTATGACCCTCCCCCCCGGCATGAAAAGCCCCTCCCCTGCCAGGCCCCTGGCTGGGGCTGGGAGCAGAAAGCACTGCCTGGGGCAGTCCATGCCTTGGGAGCAAAGAGCTCCTAGGCGAGGACCTGCAAACCTTAGGTCCCTGCTCCGAGGTCCCTGTCTGATGGCTGTGTGCCCTTGGGTAAGTCACAGTTTACTGAGAGCCTCTAAGGAGACCTCTGTAGGTCACACTTCCTCATTTCCTGAGAACCAGGGAGGAGCCCCCGAAGGGAGGAATCAGGTATCTTTCACCTCCTCCTTCCCTGCCCACCCCTGAGATCTTACTACAGAGAAGGAGGCCTGGGTAGGTGTAGGGCCCAGGGGTCACGGCAGGGAGACCTGTGACCCTCCTGTGACCCATGGGGGTCTGTCCTCTCCACCCTGCAGGATCGTGTGTGAGATGGGGGAGGCCAAGCCCAGCCAGCACGCCGGCTTCGTGGAGATCTGTGTGGCTGTGTGTCGGCCCGAGTTCATGGCCAGGTCGTCGCAGCTCTATTACTTCATGGTGAGTCCCGGCCACCAACGGCCTGGCCAGGCACAGGCCACAGACCTCTTTGCCATGATTGCTGAGCCCTTCTAGACCTCTGTGGGCAAACCCAGGCCAAAGTCGTGGGAGTCCCGTCCTGCAGCGCTTGAGAGCACAGCCTTGGAAGTCGGGAAGACCTGGATTCACATCCTGGCTAGGCTGGGCTGGGCTGGGCTGCAGCTCCAGGGAAGTTGCTTTGGCTCTCAGGCCCCAATGTCCCCTTCTGGCCGAGTGTCAGCGTGACACGGTGGGTGAGAGTGTGGGCTGTGCATGGGGACTCCTGGGATTTGAGCCCTGGCTCTGCCTCTTATTAACTGGGTGGACTTGGGCTAGTTGTTTAATTTTCTGTGCTTCAGTGTCTCCATTTGTAAAATGGGGATGATAATACTAAGCATCTATCCCACGGTATTACTATGAAAATTAGATAAAATAGATTTATCACCTCTAGTGTCACTGCCTTTACGATTTCTGTGACTGCCACCATGACTGCTGTGCCCTGCCCTTTGCCTGTGTGCTGGCACCCCACCACTTCCATCCCATTATCCCCAGTCATCCCACCTTCCTCACTCACCATCGTCCTATGCCTATCTTACTCCCTCTCGCCCCAACACCCTTCCCCACATTTCCCTCCCCACCCCAAGGCCTCTCTGCAGATCTCACCCCTGCCCTCACATTCCCTCCAGCCTGGACCCTCCCTGGCCCCTGAAAAGGGTACCGGACCAGCCCTGGTGAGGGGTTCTGTGAGCAGGGGGACTTGGGAACCTCCCTGCCTTGTGACGACAGGGATGCTGGAGACATGAGCACATCCCCTGCTACATACATCACATCATTGCCAAAACTGTTTTACCATCCAGTTAACTTCTCGGGTTAATGCCAGATGTGATGAGATCATTTCCTCATGATTCTGAGCTGCTTTTGGAAGCTGGAAACCTGAAATGATGGATTTTATGACTGGGGGTCAAATGCCCGGAAATATGTCATAGAAGCCCATTTTTCTCCTTCCTTCCTTCCTTCCTCCCTCTTCTTTCATCTGCCTTCCTTCTCTTTCTTCTTCCTCCCTTTAACTGACAACCACGTATCACCTTGCACAATACCTCTCCCTAGGTTATTTGATAAATACTTGCTCAATTGGTTGCATTTTATAATATAGCTTGATGGGCCTGGCTTGCAGGTGTGACAGTGATGAGTCAGACCCCATGCAGCCCCTGCCCCAGGAGGCCCACAGTCCAGAAGGACAGAGGAGATGAAGGACTTGCACACGATGTGACTGGGCGGGGGCAGTGGTTGGCGGTGAACCTGGGAGGGATGTGCCTCAGATGCCCCTCTCTGCCTGGGTCCTGACCTCTGCAATGCTCCCTCTCCACTCTTTGAAAGCTAACCAACCTTATAAATATGGCTGTCACTAAACCCACACAGGAGCTCACTTAGAGGAACACACACATGTCATGGATTTAGTGGATGTGTATAGTTTTACCTATTCGTTTAGCATTTGTACTCCCACCTTCTTCGGAAAGGGTTTGAAGGAATTTCCAAGTTAAACCCAATATACTTTAAGACAACTAGTGATGAATGTATATATATTTACATAAATGTATATATATATATAGTATATCATATATATATTTATATACACAGACATTGTTATTCCAGCAGAGTTGAGATAACGAGAGGGAGAGAGAGACTGAGGTGGGTAGAGACACGGACAGCGCTCCCCAAGCAGTTGAGAGGTGTGGCGTGGCATACGAAAGTTTGGCATGAAATCTGGCTCTGAAATTACCTGGCAGCTGTGGTAAAAGGGAGGACACCGCTGCATGGCCAAAGCAAGCACTGGACTTCCTTGGCCAGTCAGTTACCTGGAACAGTTTTTATCCTGTGGTCTCTTGGCGGTGACAAAGTGAACGCTACCAGGAACGGCCGCTACTTCATTAAGCTGACGTTTCCTTTGGGCCTCAGCTGTCTCTGCTGTGTCTCCAGCCAGGCTTCTTACCTTTGTGACTAATTCAAAGGCCACCGCCCCCTGGATGTCCTGCCATCACCTCCCATGGCCCACCCGAGCTGTCAGCTCCCATAAACAGCGTGTCCCCCTCCCTTGCCCATTTCTGTCAGTGGCCTGTCACCGGACCCACCATCTTGGTGGCCTGTGGCTCGGCTTCCCCTAATGCCTGATGTCAATCCCTCTATCACCATGTCCTGGAGTCTTACTTTTCCCATTCCCTTTGCTACTGCAGTGGCCCCCTTAAATCCCTGCCGTTGGTCTGAACCCATTCTAGTCCAGCCACACTGGGGGATACCATTTTCATCATGTCAGCCCCCAGCTCAAGAAGAGCCCAGGGTGCCCACTGCCTCTCGACTTGTCCAGGTTCCTTGGTCTGTTCTGCCCTGCCTATCCAATCCTTCCTCAAGCCTTCGAGTGGCCTGACTCCCTTCCCTTCTCTGTCTCCCTCTTCAGCTGCTCCTTCTTCTGTGATACCTGCTCTTGGGCTTAATTCATATAACACATCTATGTGGTAGACAACCAAAAGCCCCTTCTGCTCTCAGGGAAGGTCTTGCCTGCATGAGTGTTTCTACCCTGGGAGCAGGATGTGGTTGGATGTAAGGTATTAAGGGAAGGCTTCATGGAAGGAGCCAGAAGGAAAGGCAGGACCTGTCTAAGGCAGAATACAGTTTTCCATATGGATCTCGAGTAGCGGAAGGCTGTTCCCGGCATAAGGTGTGACATGGAGGGGCACCAGAAGAGGGGAGCAGAAGGGAGTGGGAGCGGGGGGTTGACGGGGACGAGGGGAAATCGGAGCAGAAGAGCAGGGAAGGTGCGAGTTGTTGCCACAAGGCGAAAATGCATTGGTCCAGTGGGTCCCTGGGACTCAGACTCGTGCTCACTTTTCTATTGGAGGCACTATCCTGGCAATACACACCCGCTTGGGAAGAGCTGCGGGGGGAGGAATGGTGCCACGGACCCCAGTCTCCTCCCAGACCCCAGTTTGCATTAAGGACCTGGTCACTGAGCCACCCCCCCTCACTGCCGACAACAGAGCTCCGAGGGGTTCAGGGTGGGAATGAGGGGCAGAGGTCCCCCGTGAGTCATACCAGGGAGGCAGGAAGGACAGAATGCCCCTCTGTCACACGCCCACCCACAACACCTCCGAGCCTTCACTGCCTTCCCACCCTGCTGGGCAGCTGGCAGGTGGCACTCTTGGGACCCCCATGGAAGCCCCTGGCGAGCCCCTTTTCAGGGGTGCCTCTCAGGGCCTGGGGATGCTGGGGAGCCCCTCCCAGTGCCGAGGTTTGGGTCTGCCTCAGTTTCCCTCCACAAATCGGGCCAGGCTCTGATGTGTGGGTTTATTCACCCAAAGCCCTGACACCAAGGCCCATAGACCGCAGATCAGCACTCTTGGGCTGTTGCCAGCTCTATCCCTGGAGATCTCTGTAGAGGCAACACTTTTCCCCCCTTTGCCTCCATCCAGGGAGGGAGCCAAGGGAAGAGATGGCAAATAACGCCACATCTGATTTCCCACGCAGACCCGCTGGAAAATAGTTATGAAGCAAACCTTGAATAATGAATAGGTTCTCCCAACTTTAAAACATGTCTCCATATCATCCTCTCCCCAACCCCAGAGTAACTCAGCACCCAGCCAGCCCCACACAGGAGGGCCACTGCAAACCCATCAGGGTTCCTCACTTGTACTCCTTCCAGGACCCTCACCCCTAGGCTGCCAGGGAGCTTGTTCTCCTTTCCACGTTGCCCCTTACCCCTTAAGTAACTCCCTCACTTTCCCTTTCCTCTCCGGGGGGGTCAGCAGGAGCCAGGTCTGAAAGCTCTCCCTTTACAGACAGTGGGGCGGAGGCACCATCTGTGGGAAGTTAGAACCAGAAAACAGTCAGGCACCTCTGAGAGGACCACTTTTTGATTCTTTGAGATCAGAAAGGGTAAGTGACTTGTGCTGAGTCACACAGCACGGTGTAGGCAAAGCTGAGAAAGGAAGGCTCTTGCAGCAGTCTCATCCCCCACCCTAGCACGGGTCTCGGGTTGAGCCAGAGCCAGCATAAGCCGTTCCTCGGCTTGGCTTGGTGGGTGTCACGGGGCTTCCAGGTTTGGGATCTGCAGGGACCAGGTGGGCGGGCCCCGCGAGCGAGCCTGCGCTGAGCGGATGCTGGGCGCAGAGGTCCGCCTGTGTTCCCGTGGGTCCCTGCGTGTCCCGACACGTGTGCCCTGTGCGGGGACCGGGGCGCACACGTGCCAGGCCTTGGGGCTGCAGGCTTCGCTGGGGCTTCTCTTCTCCTCCCCTAGTGTTATCCATCGATCGAGGCCTCTCGGAGAGGAGGTTGCCTGCCCGCTCCGAGGAGCTGAGTGGGTTCAACTTTTGGTGCAGAATTCTTTAAGGGAGTAAGAGAGGAGAGAAATCTTCATTTAAATGCAGATACAGGCTTCTCACCTGGGACTTAGGAAAGTTTTTTCCATTAAAATGCTAATGAAAGAACAAACTGAGACTCCAAATCCTCAACTCACAGATCCTCCCCCACCCCCACCCCCACCCCCAATCTGACTCTTCACTCAATCCACTGACCCTCCTTTGCTTCTCCTCCTGGGTTTCCCTGGGGCTCACACATCTCATTGCTCTGGCCGCTGGGTGCTTTGGGCAGCTCTCTGGAGAGGCCTGTGGAAGGGGCAGCTTACCTTCCTGAAAGCGACCCTCGCTGGAGACTGGAGAGGTGGTGGAGAACTCCAGCTCTGGAGTCAGTTCTCAGGCCGCTTCTTTGCTCTGTGACCATGGAAACTTTACTTAACATCTCTGAATCTTGTCTTTAAGATGGGTAATAATGCCTACCTTGTAGAATAGAATGGGTGATTTTAAAAAAATGTCTATCTCACTATAGATACACATAAAATATAAAGTCTGTCACTTAAAAGGTCACTACGTAGTAGCTAATATTATTATGACTGTTATTAG
This sequence comes from Monodon monoceros, assembly GCF_005190385.1. Classification (NCBI taxonomy): domain Eukaryota; kingdom Metazoa; phylum Chordata; class Mammalia; order Artiodactyla; family Monodontidae; genus Monodon; species Monodon monoceros. The sequence goes on from NW_021700072.1 coordinate 9,813, forward strand.
TGTAGAGGTGCACATGCTCGCCAGTCCCCACAGGCCTGGGTAAACTGAGCCTGCTCTCTGGGAGGCCGCCATGACTAAGGATTCCAGAAGGCGAGTGGAATCCGGGAATGGGGTGCTGCCTCAGTCCTACCCAGGAGCATCCTCAGGCCAGATCCTTTCCTGCACAGACGCTGACTCTCTCAGACCTGAAGCCCAGCCGGGGGCCCATGTCCGGAGGCACACAGGTGACCATCACGGGCACCAACCTGAACGCAGGCAGCAACGTGGTGGTGATGTTTGGGAAGCAGCCCTGCCTCTTCCACAGGTAACTCACCTCAGGGCAGGCTCCAGGGTTCGCAGCTCAGAGGGTGGGCGGGGCTGACAGGCAGCAGACTTCCGGCTAACCTTCTGGAGGTACCTGCTCCTCCCTGAGAAAGTGGCCGTTCGCTTTGGGAGAGGACTTTCTGGGCATACTTGGCTGTGGCTTAGCCCGGGGACCTGCCAGGCACCCCTTCCTTGGAACGGCCCATCATGCCGTTGCCCACCGTTTAGCCTTGGTGCCCGCATACCACCCACTGTGCAGGACCCTAGGGTTCCACGGGACACAGTTTGGAATCTAGGGCCCCTTCCCCCTGGGTTAGCTCCTGGCCAGCTGCTGCAGAGCCAGCCGGGACTGCCGAGAGCTGGCTGAGGTTGAACCTCCAGGGGCAGCCGACTTTCCTTTCCCTGGTTCCACCATCCAGTCCCAGGAGAGCACACCGTCCATGAGCCAGGAACCTGGGGCGGGGGTGAGGGTTGGAAGGGAGGCAAGAGGTGCCCCTAATGCAGGACTAGAAGAGGTGTGGTTGGGGACATTCCCTGCGCCGCTGGCATGAGGTTCTGCAGAGAGAGATTTTCCTGGGAGAGAGCTATGCTGAGGGCTGCGACAGATCTGAAGTGAGGCCAGGCCAGGCCTTGCCTGAGCGTTCAAGAAAAAAATGGCTCTGACACTTGTTAAAATGGTAAAGAAGAGCTTGCTCAGGACTATTGCAATAGGTGTCAGGACTGTCGCAGTGGAGAAAGAGAGTGGGCTTGACTCCAGATACGGCAGACAGCTGGGGATTTATAGCCAAGGGGCAGAGCAAGGGAGGCAGCGGATGGAAAATTACTAAGAGGAAACGAGGTTAGGAGGATTCTTGCTAAACCGACTTAACAGGACTCTTGCTGAAGGCAGTCAGGGTGACCAGACATCAAGGGTTAAGGAGGCGGAATTTGATCAGATATCAAGGGTACTCAGATATGGGGGGGTGGGTTTCTTGCCAAACTAAGTTAGCAGGATTCTTGGTAAAAATGGGGGTCAGCAAATCAAAGACCGGGCCTCAGGAAGAAGCCTAGTCAAAAAGGGGGCTCAGAGGAGCCCGTCTACAGTCTGGTCAAGGAGAGAGTCTTTGTCAGTAGTTCTCAGGGCTTTGTGTCGGGGCGCTGCTCCCCCACTGCCTCTGACGAGCCTGATGAACAGGGAGGGTCACGGGAGGGCCCCGACCCAGGACCACAGTGTCCCGCCCAACACCACCCAGGAGCCCAGCTCCCCATCTCCCTCCCGCAGACGCTCTCCGTCCTACATCGTATGCAACACCACGTCCTCAGATGAGGTGCTGGAAATGAAGGTGATGGTGCAGGTGGACAGGGCCAAGATCCACCAGGACCTGTTCTTCCAGTACATGGAGGATCCTACCATCGTGCGGATTGAGCCCGAGTGGAGCATCATCAGGTAGGGCCTGCCCTGACCTTGGGCTTCCCTCCTCGACCCTCCAAAGCCAAGGGGAGTTCTGGGGCCCAGTCCTGCTGTGGGGACTGATGAACTGGGGGTGGTGGTTCAGAGCACCCCCCAGGTCAGACCTTCCTGGCGGGGCTGCCTCCTTCCACCAAAAGCACTCTGAGCAGGACCCGGCCCTGGGGGCCGATTTGAGGATTGCTGGGCACACTAGGAGGCCAGAAGTTGCTGCAGAGGGCATCCTGATGGCCAGGCCCCTGTTGATGTTGGGGAAACTGCTGTATCAGGGGCCTCGGGGGGAAGTGGACTTGGGCTCAGAAGGAGTGGGTGCAACCCAGCTCCACTGCTTAGCAGCCAAGTGACCTTAAATTAGTTAACCTCCCCGGATCCAGGGTTTCTCACCAGTCAGCTCCCTCACGGGACACTGAGAGGATTACGTGAGGTACAAATACCCAGTGCGGTGCTGGCTCGTCTCCCCTCCCTCCTCACCCCCTCTACCCACATCCCCCGTCCTCAGCCCTCCCCACCGTCTGCTTCAGCTCTGGAGGATGTCTGGGGTCAGGAGAGGGGGCAGAGCATGAAGATGTGGTTACCACAAGCTGAGATGGGGGGTCAATGACGAGTCCAGTCCAGAGAACAATCTTGTAAACCAGGGTCAGCAAACTCCAGCTGGGGGGCCAAATATGGCTGTCCGTCTGCTTTCATAAATAAAGTTTTATTGGAACACGGCCATGCTCATCCAAATATGTTTTGTCTCTACTGCTTTCTCACCACCGCAGCAGAGCTGAGTAACTGCGACAGACCACGTGGCCTCAGTGAGCCTAAAATATTTACTGCCTGGCCCTTTACAGAAAGAGTTTGCCACCGGGCCTTACACCCAAACACCAAAAGGCAGCCTTTGGGAGATGCAGCTTGGTTGTCCTCAGCAGTTAGTCTCTGAGGCCCAAGCCTTATAAGCTTTAGCCGTGACCTGAAAGCAGATACATATAAGACAGAGAGGGACAGAGAGCCTGTAAAACCTAGTCCAGGATTTGCCCCCAGGGCCTGGTGAGTCCAGGAAGTCGGCACAGCCCCCTGTGCTTAGGCAAACTCTGTGGCTCCTGAAGGCGTTCACAGCCTGGTTTAATTCAGTTCTTCCTCGTGTCACTGGCGCAGAAATAGAGGTGTTGTCCCTCCTGGCACTCGGCAGTCGCCCCCAGTCACTCTCACATCAAGAGGGAGGCTGGAGGTGCGTTCTGAAGGGGCCGGGGCTCCAGCGGTTTCACTGCAGTTAACGGAGTCTGGGATGGGGTGGGGCTCTGCAGAACACGTGGCTTTACACTGCTCGCAACAGCCTGGGTTACTGATGAGTGGCGATGGGTGATGGGGGCGTTCGATACACGTGTGTCGAATTGATGACCGAATAGATCGGGAGCTGGCTGGACTCCAGAAGCTCATTCGCCAGCACTGCCGGGGCCGAGAGACTCTCTGGGTTTCGAGGAAATCTTCCTGCATGTGCATACGTGGGGTGGGGACTTGCTTCAGTGGGGACCGGTGGAGGGCGAGAGGAAGGGAGGGCAGGAATGGCGTGTAAAGGGGGGCAGATGGATAGAGGGGTAGAGATGAATGGGGCTGTCAAGGACTCTTTACCCACAAGCTTATAACCACTTACCTGTTTTAAATAGATTCTTCTCAGTGATACTCCCCTGATTGCAGATAACATAATTCATCACTTTCCTTTGAGTAGCCCCCAAGGAAGCTAGCCTCCATCCCATGCCAGCTTCTCAGTGGCCCTGAAGATAGGACAGTGGCGTCCAGGTTTCCATTGAAAAGCTACCCAAAGGCGAGTCTCCTAATCGCTGGGCGTTAGCAGTCCTTTGGCTGACTCCCCAGGGTGCGAGAGCCCTGGAGCATTTCAGATTTGCATTCTTACAGGAGGTTCCTGAGTGGCTGGGCCTTGGCCTTTCCCATGTCCCAGCCGACTGAAGCCTCTAAGGTGGAAATGTGTGGTATGATTGTCCTGGGGGAGGAGGCTGTGCTCAGACTTTGGAGGGTCTGGTGGAGGGTCGTCTGGAGCGAGGCTTCCCTTAGGCCAAGGCCAGGGTGAAGAAAATTCCCTGAGACTGGGGAGGACAGGGAAAGAGACGCTGGGAGACTGCAGAGAAGCAGCTGGCTCAGGTCAGGAGGCCTCGGGGGCCAAGAGGGCCGTGCTACAGGCCCAGCCTCCGTGCAGTGTCCGCACTCCGAACCAGCTCAGTGCAGGACGGCCGCGGACATCTGGTCATCACTGACTTCCCCTCGGCTGCTGAGGGCTTGTCCTTATTATTATGCAGTCAGCTTGTCATCTTGTCCCCGTGAACGTTACCCTGCCCGCCGGTTATCACCGTCTTCAGCGCTGGGGCGCAGCCTGATAGATCATCGTCGTCGTCAGGCGCTGTTGCTATTCCTGTCCCTGTGTTTACACGCCTCCTTCTTTCTTCCCCACCAGTGGGAACACACCCATCGCCGTGAGGGGGACTCACCTGGACCTCATACAGAACCCCCAGATCCGTGCCAAGCACGGAGGGAAGGAGCACATCAATGTGAGTCCGGGACTGGTGGGGCTCACGGGGGGGCTGTCCACTCGGCGCGTGGCCGCCCTAAAGGGTGTGGGCTCTCCCAGGGCTCAGGCAGGCTCACCCCAGACACCGATGACCCATCGCGTGTGACGCCCCGGACACTGGGATGGCGGGATGGGGGAGCAGACATGAGGCCATTTCTACACTCTGGGGTACAGGCATGCAGGAGCAATCTCTTCTGGGTTTCTGGGGCTTCTTATTCTTAATAAGGGATGGAAGACCTTTATTCTTCCATCTTCTGACCCCCAGTGCCATTCCTTAGCTTAGAGATACCCTAGTGCCTGCCATGGGCAGGGCAGAGGTAGGTGTCAGCTGCAGAGCTTGTCCTTGAGTGCCCAGGTTGTGTGGTCCTGACTCCACTGGAGCTGTGGGGATCCACCCATGACCGTCCCGTGTCAACACCACGCTGTACGACGGCACCGAGGGAGAGCCGGCGGGTGTCTGGGGCTGCAGGTGTGCGGAGACACGCCACATAGCCCTCCCTCTCCGGCTCCACCCCAGCTCTGTGAGGTTCTGAACGCTACTGAGATGACCTGCCAGGCTCCTGCCCTCGCTCTGGGGCCTGACCACCAGTCTGACCTGACGGAGAGGCCCGAGGAGTTTGGCTTCATCCTGGACAACGTCCAGTCCCTGCTAATCCTCAACAAGACCAACTTCACCTACTATCCCAATCCTGTGTTTGAGGCCTTCGGCCCCTCAGGGATCCTGGAGCTCAAGCCCGGCACACCCATCATCCTAAAGGTAGAGTGAGATGGGAGGAAGGAGGCCGCTGTATGCAAGGGGAGGCTTTCCAAGTCACAGAAGGAGGCCGCAAGTCATGGGCTTCTGCCAGATCTTGTGGCAGGTGTCATTAGCTAGCAGAGGTTGTGTTATAGCCCAGACTATGGTAAATGTGCTCTTTGAGTTTGTATTGAGAGGTTCACTCTCTTTAGGGCCCACAGAAACCTGGTCAGGGCAGCTGGATCCACCCTGGCCATCTGACTCCCAGCTTTGGCCCCTGAGTCCAGGACTTGGGAGGTCAAAGGCTCATACTGCTTCCTCCTGTGCAGTCCTTTGCAAACCACCTTATAGGGCTTCTTTGGAGCATGGATAGAAAATTAATTTTAACTCATGTGACAATTTGAAGCAACTGGTAGTGACTGATCACAGCTCTGTGTTGACAAGGATTCTGAAGCTGCCGTTGGGACAAGCTGAAAAGAGTGCCTTGATTATTGATTTCCCACTGAGGAAGGGGGAATAGTAGTATAGGTGTTGTGAATTTTTTGGACTTATTAGGGAAGGTGGCCCCTCCACCAGCTCCCCAGAAGGATGGGACCTCCAGGTGGGAGGACATGTCAGCCAGCCAGTAGCTGTGCTCCTGACTCTGGGGTGGGAACTTGGGCTTTCCTGTCCATGCAGGGCAAGAACCTGATCCCGCCCGTGGCTGGGGGCAATGTAAAGCTGAACTACACCGTGCTGGTCGGGGAGAAGCCGTGCACCGTCACAGTGTCGGATGTGCAGCTGCTCTGCGAGTCCCCCAACCTCATAGGCCGGCACAAAGTGATGGTGAGGCTGGCGGGACTCCACCCTGGATGGGCAGGCACTAAGGATGCGGTGGGGTGAGCGGTCCAGCTCCATCCTGGGCCACCAGGGCTTTCTGGGAGGGGATTCTGGCCTTCTTGAACTTTCCTCCTGGCTCTCCCACACTCCCAGTTCCTTCTCCTCTTCCCACTTCAGACTTCTTTCTTCCGTATTGTCATTCTTTCCATACTGGCTGGTGCTACAGTAAGGGCAACGCGAAACAGCATTCAGTGATGTGCTATGTCACCTGTTAGAGGCAAGAGACCCTTCCAGGAGAGGACCATCGTTGACCCGGGCAGGACATAATATCACGTCCTGTGCCTTTGTCATCTGTCCTCACAATGGGATGAGTCTTCGGGGATCCAGACTTTGATGGCACGTAGGCTTTTTTAGATCCCAGTTGAGTGCTGTTTCCTCATGAAGACAACCGAGTTCACTCCCGAATAATATAATGTGTGGTTTTCCCAGTTGTGGGGGTGGCCTGCGCTGAGCTGTTCACCCCCGCTCCCTCCACCCCAGGTGCCCTCTTGTCTGCTTTTACAGCCAGCAATGACTCTCCTCCCTGGAGCCATTTCCCTCACGCAACCCTGGTCACCAGCTCACGGGTGGCTTGGGACCCTTGCCTAGGATGTTCTGTGCCCACACCCAGCTCCGTCTCCCCCCACGTGTCCCCCCAGGCCCGAGTCGGTGGCATGGAGTACTCCCCGGGGATGGTGAACATTGCCCCAGATAGCCCGCTCAGCCTGCCCGCCATCGTTAGCATCGCCGTGGCCGGCGGCCTCCTTATCATCTTCATCGTGGCCGTTCTCATCGCCTACAAACGCAAGTCCCGGGAGAGCGACCTCACGCTGAAGCGGTTGCAGATGCAGATGGACAACCTGGAGTCCCGCGTGGCCCTGGAGTGCAAGGAAGGTCCGGAGTGGCAGGGGGCGGGGCGCGAGCGCGTGCGCGTGCTGCGCGTGCGTGCGCGTGCGTGCGAGCGCGTGCATCTCACACACTCGCAGCGGTGGGCGGCGGGCGGCGCTGGGCCTGGGTCTCCCGCCTCCAGAATCTCTACCTCAAGTCAGGCCGGAATCATTTCAGACCCCACTAGAGCCGTGTCCAGCCCAGGATCCCGGCCGGGTGAGTTGCCCTCTCCTCTGGGGGAGACCCGGAGGTGCCCTGCCATGACGCACTCAAGCAGTCTTCAGCTCTCTTCTTTCAGAAGGTGAGGCTGGAGGGCTGATCCGAGACTTAGAGGAAAGAGCGTTTTACAGCTTGTATTTTAAAAAATTACCAACACCACCACGAAGTGAAATCAGCTGCACTAAATCCAAGAAGGAATGTAGAAGTCAGACTCTTGTCACCCCCAGGAGGTCCCTCGTGAGTCACCCTGGGAGGGCCTGAGCTGATTCTTCGTGTAGATTTATACGCGGAGTAATCAGCCTGTACCTGGGGCTCTGGCGTTCCCACCAGGGAGGCCGTGGCTCTCTAATGGGGAAGCGGGTCCCTTCCATCCTCTCCCCACATCCTCAGCTGTCAACACAGCATCCGCCTTGTGGGACTGTTAATTACTGCCTTTTACTATATTTACGCTGCTTAATTTTTTTCTCTGCAATGTACTCTTCCCTCTAATTAGGTGTAGTGATTAGAATCTCTTTTATGTGCCAGGCGTGAGGCCTTGAATGTCGGAGACGAGACGCTCAGTGACTTGAAGGAAAGCTGCAGACCTGTAAAAAGCTAGCTCCCTCCTTTTCCTCCCCACCAGCTGAGCACCCCAACTGGGAGGGGGCCGCAGGGGCAGTGTGAAGCCAGGTTCCTCTTGGAACGTTCCAGAGAAGGAGGAATTAGCAGTCACAAAGGGAGTCCTGACTCGGGGACACCAGAGGAGGGCCTTGGCTTCTAGCTCGGGAGAGGCTGTCTCACGTGGGTGGGAAGAGAGATGATAGAGCAAAGGACACGTAGGATTCGCCTTGAAAGTGTTTTCCAGAGGCGCCCCGAGCTGGCTCTTGAACGCTGAAAGGGCAGCCTGGGTCCAGGGAAGGCGACTTCCCGAAGCCTTGACGGTGAGTCAGGCCTTCAGCCACATACAGACTCCGAAGAGGCCCAGCCTGGCCCCCGCCCAAGGCCCGACCTTTGGATATATAAACACACACACACATGCGTGCACACATGCCCACGGACACTCGCTGACGCCCACTCAGGCGGTCACTCATGCCCTCACACTCATGCCCATGCACGCATTCCCACAAACACACACACGTGTGTTTCTCACTCAGCCGACACGAGTTCTCATCAGGGTTTTTGGTGACGGTACATGCCAGAAAGGCTCACTGACTCCCCTTTCACACGTATTGGTGTAGGTTCCACTCAGATGTGTTAGGGTTACTCTACCTTCGGAGTCACTTTTCTTGACAAGGTCCCCCCGCGTCAGTGTGAGCAGAGATGCAGAAAGAGAGCAGCACAGGAGGGGTCTGCAGCAGCCTCTCTAGGGCTCCCGGCGCCATCCCCGTTGTCAAACCAGAACTACTGGTATCCTCAAGGCCCGGAGACCCAGGGTCCCCAAGCAGGAGGTCAGCACCGCAGGGTGTGGTGAGGTCCTGCCGGCAGCAGCTGGGCGGCCGCGTTGTGGTCACGTCGTCGGCAGGGACCACTGGGTGCAGGGCTGGCTGTTCGAGGGCCTTGGAGCTACACTGGGCTTGTGAATTCCTTCTGAGCCCACAAAGTAGTTTTTCCTTATTCTTGTCTATGTAAATAGAAAGAAGTGTTGTTTAGTCGATACCCACTGGCTGTTCTCTGCAGGCATGCATTAATCCATCGTGTGTGTGTGTGTGTGTGCGCGTGCGTGTGCTCGCGTGCATGTGTGTACATGTGCATTTGCGTGTGCTAAGGGAAAAAATGGGAGAAGGAGGGGCTGAGCACGTTACCTCTGACAACCTCCCAGGGTGGACGGCTGTACCCAGGACAGAGAGTGATCACACGGCTGTGTAACAGTGGGTCCGTGTGTGGAACTTTCTTGGGGGCCGGGGGGTGGTCTTGTGGCTTCGTGACCATGCCGGAGGCCTGGGCTGTCTCCGCAGACAGCGGTACCTATATGCAGATCATAATTCACCATTGAGTAGCATGACCTTGAGAAAGGAAGGACAAAGAGACACCCTGCATATTTATCCAGAAGGGATATATCAGTGGGGCAAGAGCCCTCATCTGGCCCCATTTGGTGGTTTGATGGCTCCAGTAAGCTGCATGGCCAAGAAGTGGGACTTCAGAAGAAATAGTTCTTAACTCCTATAAGGAAACCCACTGTAAAACACAGAATCTGAAACAGACTCTCCATCACTGGAACCGCCTCCTTCACTCCCTCTGTCCTTCGATATCACCCCTAACCCCCAGTATATTTTGCAAGCCAAAGCCCTCATCTTCAGAGGGGGAGGCCCTCCTGGCCCCAGCAGCAGCTCAGATCTGTGGACAGCCTGCCCCCCATTCATGTTTTGGAAGGGATTTGGCCCAAGACAAGCTTCCTTGTGCTGCATCTTTCTCCCATACCTACATCGTTCACCTCAGCTACATAAAACATCCCCCTCCTCCTCATTCCTGCGCTACTCGGGTCCACTGTGCGGGTCTCCGGGGGCCTGGGAGAGGGTTCTGAGTGTTCCGAGGCGGCGTAGCTCTTGGGCCCCATCCAGCAGTCTCACGGGCTTGTCTTTGTGCCAGCCTTTGCCGAGCTGCAGACGGACATCCACGAGTTGACCAGTGACCTGGACGGAGCTGGGATTCCCTTCCTGGACTACAGAACCTACACTATGCGAGTGTTGTTCCCGGGAATTGAAGACCACCCTGTCCTCCGGGACCTCGAGGTGAGAAGCAGTTCTGTGGCCAAGTCCTTTCCCATTGTGGTGTTAGTGCAGAGAGAGACAATGGTGACCAAGTCCAGCCGCCTCATTCAGAGGAGGGTCAGCTGAGGCCAGGGAGGGGACGAGACTTGCCCAAGGGGTGGTGCCAGCTTGCCCCGCCGTTGCTGCCAGCCCGTCCTTCGGGAGGAAAGGAAACTCAGAGCAGAGGTGGGAGTAGGGCTTTGGGTCTTAGGGGGTCATAAATCCCTTGAGAATTGGATGGAAGCTGAAGACCCTCTCCTCAGAAAAACTGTCCATAGACACAGAAACGGGAAATCTGGCAAACGATGTAGGAAGTTCACGGACCCTTGTTTAAGAAACCACGATATAAGGGATTTCACCGCTTAGTTGGTGCTCAGTAAATAAATGTGGGAAAGATAAGGGCTGCACTCAGGACGAAGGTGGGAATGTGAATGATAAGAACATCACTGCCTTTGTACCAGCAGGGACCTCATCTTGTGAACACTTTATCCCACTTAGTGTCTAGCATAGTGTCTGGCTTAAGCATATATTCGTATTATGCTTTGTTCTGAAAGGGATTTTGAATGACTTATAAATACCAGAAAAATGTGAGAAATATAAATGAGGAAAGCAGGGCACAATAATCATCGTAAGGAATAATTACCCTGAGTTGACTGTTGACTAACATCCTGGGCCAGTTTTCAGTACTTTACACATGTGCATTGATTTAACCTCCCAAGAGCCCTCTGAAGCAGGTACACCCATTTCACAGGTGAAAACACTAAGGCCACACAACTGGGAGGGAGTGGGGCAGGGATCTGGGTCCAGCAGGGAGACTCCAGAGTCTATATTCCTAAGGACAAGCCTGTGCACGTGACTTCTGAGGGGCTGTGTCCGTGTCATGCCCTGTGGCTCTGGAGACTTATTTGGATGGATCAAAAATCTTTGGCCAAAACACCACGGAAAATAAGACTGATTCCATATTTATATTGTCCGTAACATAGAAACAGACCTGTCACTCTGGAGTTGCACAGTTAAGCAGGTACTGACCCCCTGGGAATGTCTGCATGGGTTCTCCAAGGGGACGCAGAGGCTGTGTCCCTCTGCAGGAAATGCAGCAAGTCCCCAGGGCCCTTGGGGCCCCCCACACACATTTCTCCAACTTGATGGTGGAATGAAGAGTGTGTGGGTGTGTGTGTGCGCGTGTGTGTGTGTGATTTTTGTGTAGACTGTGCATACCTCATTTATCTTTGTAATTCTGGCTTCCAGCAGAGTGCTTGGCACATAGTAGGCATGCAGGAAGTGTTGAATGATTTGAATAAATGAATGTCTGTGTGTCTGCCTGAATTAGGGTGGAAATGGCAGTCCTAGGAAGGCAAGTTGTGTTTGAACGTCCGCACACCCCTCAAAATAAGAATTCAACTAGGATGAGTATGTAAAGTTATTTTCTCTTTTTCATTAGCTCAAAATTCCAAGTAGATTTGCTTTAAGCATTTAACCTTTTTTTTAAAAACATCTTTATTGGAGTATAATTGCTTTACAATGGTGTGTTAGTTTCTGCTCTATAACAAAGTAAATCAGCTATATGTACACATATATCCCCATATCTCCTCCCTCTTGCATCTCCCTCCCACCCTCCCTATCCCACCCTTCTAGGCGGTCACAAAGCACCGACCTGATCTCCCTGTGCTATGCAGCTGCTTCCCACTAGCTATCTATTTTACATTTGGTAGTGCATATATGTCCATAAGCATTTAACTTTTAAATCAGATTTTCTGAGACCATTTCCAAGCTGGCATCCCTGTAGGGCAGCCCGGATACTTTGGAGCGGGCTGGGAGACAGCCTTCTCCCACACAAGGTGTTTTCTTGATGGACACACACACTCCACACTGCTTTCCCAACCAGTCCTATGGCCCATATTGTAAATCATGCCACGTCCTATCCTATGGTCTTGTTTCTCATTTGATCCCGTTTATCTTATGGCTTTCCCACCTGCCCTTGCATCTCTATAGATGTTTAGATTCTCAGGCCTGACTTGGCACTGATGTAGCACACACCCAAGGGCAGTGCACTCACAAGGGCTGCCCAGGGCAGCGGAGGGGAGCTCCAGGGCTCATCCCCCCACAGGATGCTGTGGGCGGGTGCAGGTTGAACACGGCACCGCTCCAGACGGCACCGACCATATGCGGCACTTCCTGGACGCGTGCAGTGCACGACCTGCCTCACTGTCTCTAGCAGCCCTCTTTGCCCGAGACCAGCATCCTAATGACTCCCTCTCGTTGCCTTTCTGAACTGTACCAGGCCCCTTGCTGAAAGCTGGTGGCATCCCCACCCAGCGGCACTTCCCAGGGCCTTTCCTCCAGGGCTAGTTCTCTGAGAGAAACTGCTGCCCAGCTCCTAGGCTTACTCCTCAGCAAGGTGTGCAGCCCAGGAGCCCTGCCCAGCAAGCTGGGCTCCAAAGACAGGAGCCCTGGGCGCCCTCAGAGCGCTGCTCGGAGCCAGCTCCCTCCTCCCCTGTGTGCTGCCCTGACCCTGCCTGCCTTGTTCCCAGGCATCTGAGGCACCCCTCACTGGAGGCTTCTGGGGCTGCAGAGTGAACTGCAGCAGACTCCTACCCCTGCTCAGAAAGCTTCAGGAGCCCTTGTTCCGTACGGTCCAGAGACCCACAGTGTCTTCACTTCACTGGGACACAGCCCACCCCGCAGGCTGGACACACACTCACCAGGGCACGTGCAGATCTGCACCACCAGGAGTCCCTGACTCCCCTGCCCCGCCCATCGGTCAGGGGCTGTGGGATGAGCTCAGCCCTCGAAGGGCTGCCCAAGAAGGCCTCTGAGAATCGGGGCTGCTGGGTTCTGATGATTACCTGACCAGCCTGTGTGACTCCCCGGATGCTCCCTGGGTGGACACCTCACGTCTGCCCGAGACCGTTCCCATGGGCCCCGTTACAAGTCACAGCACGTCCTACCGTGGCCTGATTCCTCACCTGGCACGTTAGAATTTCCCCTCAAACCTGAGGCTTCTCTCTTGTCCTTGCCTCTATCACAAGGGGAGACTTTCTCGTCCCATCCTTCTGCTCAGGATGGGGCTAGCAGCCAGCTTCACCGATTTCCCTGAGTTGGAGACCACGAGACGGCTAATCGTCACGCATGGGCTCTGAATCAAGCAGGTCACACAGGTTTTTTTAAGTTCTGGTAAAATATACATAACATAAAATTTACCATTTCAGCTGTTTTTAAGTGTACAGTTCAGTGGCCTTCAGTTCACTCACATTACTGTCCGTCACTACAGTCTATCTCCAGAACTTTTTCATCTTCCCCAGCTGAAACTCTGTACCCATTGAACAGTAACTCCCCACTCCCCCTCCCCTGCAGCCCCTGGCAACCACCATTCTACTTTCTGTGTCTATGAACTTGGCTAATCTGGGTACCTCGTATAGGTGGAATCATACAGTATTTGGACCTTTGTGACTGGTTTACTTCACTTAGTAAAATGTTTTCAAGGTTCATCCTTGTTGTACCACGTGACAGAATTTCTTTCCTTTTAAGACCGAATAATAGCCCATTGTGTGTAGAGACCACATTTTATTCATCCGTTCATCTGTCTGCAGATACTTGGGCCGCTTCCACCTTTTGGCTAGTGTGACAATGCAGCTATGAACATGGGCGTACAGATATCTGTTTGAGCTCCTGCTTCCATCTTTTGGGGCATATACCTAGAATATAAGACTTTTTCATTTCCATTGAACTCATTAATTAATTTCTTACAGACAGAAATCAACTTTTACTGTTCCACATTAGCTTGGGGCTATGTGAGATCCAGCCTTCTTTGTAAGATCCAGAGATCTTGTGTGGATGGTTCTCTTCTTATGTGTTTCCAACCTCTCCCTGCCACTGGAATAGTTTCTCTCTATTGGTTTTCCGGGTTTGGAAACATTCCTAGGGAAGCCATTGACTAATCTAAAGCAGGGTTTGCACCTTTTCAGGCACTGGGATGGGCATGGTAGGTGCGTGTGAAGAAGATGGGGTCCTCTGGCTCTAGGCTGTCCTGGAGGTTAGGCTACCAGGCCTCTCTTCTGTGACCGTCTGGTGCAGTCCGGGCATTTGGGTGAGGGGTTGCCCAGGCACTGATCACACACCAGTCCTTCAAAGACAGAGAGCAAACAGTAACCACACACCTCATTTTCCACCTATATCATTGCCTCCTAAACTCTAACCTATTGGGTTACAGTGAAAATTTACTATCCAGTTTTATACTCGCAGACTTCAACTAAATTATCGAACCGTCTGGTGAATAAAGAAAGTCTTGTTTCAGGGTGCCGTCTGCTTAGGGAGTAGGGGTGCAAGTTACACAGGGGAACTGTTCTAGATACACTCTACCTCCCTCCATCCCCTCTTCCTGAAAGGGGGAGAAAGTGCCTACTTTCCACACCCAGACACTGTGCCAATGCATTAGGTACCTTGGAAACTCTGGGGCAAGAGGGATCAGTGGAAACAGCCAATGGAGGAGAGGCAGGTAATAAAACTTCTGCTGTTTAAGCGCGCTCTGTGTGCACCGAGCACTTTACACACGTTATCTCATTTAATGTTCTTGAAACATTATGACATAGGCACTCATATTCTCATTTTATAGATGAGGCAATAGAGCCCGGAGGTGACAGGGCTTTCCTCCATGTACGAGTCTGTTAGTCTCTCTGATTCCAAACCCCATGCTGCTACAGGGATGCTCTTTCCCTGCAGGTAGCTTCGCTAAACCCTCCTCCCCAGGGCCCTGAGCCTTGCTGCCCAGAAGGAGCGTGCAGCCAGGTCAGGGAGTCCAGAGCACATCCTCCTCCACTCCAGGCGCCACAAGCCAAGCCTGCACTTGGCTCCCCTGCCCTCGACGGACGGCCACCTGAGCTCCAGGAGGCCCTGCACGGGGCGCTGCAGGGGGGACTCAGAGCTGGCCTTCAGTCACCTCCCAGGCCCAGGGGTAGGCCAGACAGGCCAAGGATGCACAGGATGGACGGGCGCTCAGGAGCCAAGCAAGCTGGGGTTTGGCAATCCTGCTGGCTGGCCTTGGGAAGCCACAGTAGCTTCCCTGAGAGGCTATTAAAAGAGGGTCACGAGAAGGCTTCATTGGACCAATGTGTACAGTGTGCCAAGACTGTCCTTTGTCCATGGCGGGAGCCCAGGAAGTGGCATTGTCTCTTATTATCGGGACAAATTAGAGAAATGTCTTCTGAGAGGTCTGAAGGAGAGGGGAGGTAAAACGGGTACGCCTGCGTGGGAGGGGCTGTCTTGGAGTGGGGGGCTGGGCAGTAGGAGACAGACATCTGGGCAGATTGAGGCCCCACGCAGTGGCACAGTGAGGTGGCCATGTCTCCCTGCTTTTCCCTCAAGAGCCGCCGTGGAGTGGGGGACTAGGGGGGCCAGGCAGGAGGCAAGCCGAGGCTAGAGACCTTGGGGAACCAGAGGGTCTCCAGGAGGGGCTGTGCTGAGAGCCTGGCGGAGCCGCCGGTGGCCTGGCTGGCACCACCCTGGCTCTGGTGAGCTCTGCTCTCTCCTGAGAACTGCCTGGAGAGGTACCAGCCTTCCGTGTACCAGCACAGCTGTGTACCAGCACAGCGGCAAAGGAAATGCAAACGGACCTGTTTTGGAAACATGCATGTTCCTGACCTGTGGGACCTGCTGATGCCAGGCAACGGGGGTTCAGTGCGAGTGTCTCTCTGAAGAGTTCAGGGGTCCCCCCACTGAAGGGGCCTTGAGACTGTTGGCCTCCCCAGTTTAAAGTCTTCAGAGTGAAGCAGGATGAAGTTGCCGCCATTCCGTAGCTGGACTGTGATGGTGCTGAGGCTTTTCACGCATCTCGTTCCTGCTCCCAGGAGCCCCAAGAGGGGGCAGGACACGGTGCCAGCTGCCCAGTTCATGGCCCGGTCTGACACTTCTCTGTCTTGGGGTCTGGGGAAAGTTCCCTATCCTCGTGGGACCCTGGGGTAATAATGGCACCTACCTCGTAGGCTGTTGGGTGGATTACATGGGTCAGTATTTCTAAAGCATGTGGAACTGTGCTTGGCATAGAGTAAGGTCTGTATACATATTAACTGCAGTACCTTCATGTTGTTGATAAAGGAACTGAGTCTCCTAAGGGTTCTGCAACTCATAAATGACTGTGATGAAGTTAATGCAAGCTCAACGGACTCTGAAACTGTGTTCTTTACTGCTCCATACGGGACACTCCTTCCCAAGGACCTGGTGCATCTACTCTCCCTGCCCCCGCCAGGGGGGACACATCCCTCAAGATGAGGCTTCGATGGCACCTCCTTTGGATGCCCCACCTCCTCCAGCATGCCACTTCCCACCAGATGCCCTGCTCCATGTTCTCAGAGGGCCTTCCCTCCAGGGCAGAGGCTGTGCTTCATTTTTTAAGTGAACTTTTTGTTTTAATGGAAGTATACAGACAGAGCAATACACAAATTATCAGAACACAGCTCAGCGCATTTTCCCCGAGTGAACACAGCCATTAAGCCAGCACACAGATCGAGAAGCAGAACATTACCAGCCTCCAAAAGTCCCCCTGTGCCCCTTTCCAGTCACAGCCGCCCCCAGAAAACCCTTTTTTTCCCCATTGATGAATGTTAATTGTTTTGATTTAAATGGTATTGTCCAGTATGCTCTCTCTTGAGCGTGGCTTTTTTCTTTCAATATGTTTGCAAGATTCATCCCTGTTATTGTGAGTAGCAGTGGGTCCTTCATCCCTATTGCTGTGCAGCATTTCATTGGGTGAATGCACCGCAGCTCCTGGAACCCTCCTATTGTTGCTGGGCCTCTGGTTGTTTCCCATTTGGGGCATGACGCATGGTGCCGCTGTACCTATTCTCGTGCATCTCAGAGACGCATCCTCCATGCACAGCTCAGCCGCTGGCTCATGTTGCTGAGTGGATGGTACACCCTTGCACCCTTGCACGGACCTCCCAGTGAACAGAAGATGCAGGCAGGAAGATAAAACCTTCTTCCCCCCCTTTCCCTGCATGGAGCAGGGTCTCAAAAGGAATCCCTAGGAAAACATCAGATGCTAGAGCTAGGGAGTGCCTGAGAGGCTCTTGGGCTTAAGCTTTC
Organism: Monodon monoceros; assembly: GCF_005190385.1. Lineage (NCBI taxonomy): Eukaryota > Metazoa > Chordata > Mammalia > Artiodactyla > Monodontidae > Monodon > Monodon monoceros. Next base: position 26,630 of record NW_021700072.1, read on the forward strand.
CCTTTTTTAGGTGAATGAACTTGGGCCCCCAGAGAAGTAAAGGGACTTGTCCAAGCTTATGTGGCGTGGGGATGTCAGAGCCCACGTGGAACCCATAAGTCCTGACTCTGAGCCCACTGGTCTGTCAACAGGACCCCCAGGGCCAGAGACAGGTCAGCATTAGGTTAGCCAGAGGCCCAGGTTTGGTGATCCCCCAGCAAGGGCGTCACTCACAGCGTCCTTGACCTCCTGGAGTCCCTACCTGGGACTGTGATGGTGCCTCCAGTGGCGTGGGGTCCCCTTGTCCACGCCATGCTAATGATGACGTTCTCTCTGTCTCTAGAGACAGTGACCTGCCTCGTGGGCTGTGATGGAGGTTAGGTAGACACCAAATGTGGCGCCTGGCTCTAGATAAGGACTTGGTGGCATCAGCCAGCTGGCCTGTCGTGGGTGAATGGGAGGATGGGAGGGTCAGCAGTGTGCACGGCCCACCAGGTGGGGTGTCCCTGGGGCCTCGCCTGTCTTGGGCAACAATTAAGACTCGCGCACCCCTGGGTCTCCCCCGCAGGTCCCGGGCTACCGGCAGGAGCGCGTGGAGAAAGGCCTGAAGCTCTTCGCTCAGCTCATCAACAACAAGGCGTTCCTGCTGTCCTTCATTCGCACGCTGGAGTCTCAGCGCAGCTTCTCCATGCGTGACCGCGGCAACGTGGCCTCGCTCATCATGACGGTGCTGCAGAGCAAGCTGGAGTACGCCACCGACGTGCTGAAGCAGCTGCTGGCTGACCTCATAGACAAGAACCTGGAGAGCAAGAACCATCCCAAGCTGCTGCTCAGGAGGTAGGGGTGCGGCCCCGGGGTGTCCGACCCAGCCCAGCGCACCGGCCTGGCCCTCCTGCCCTCACGGAGACCAGGGCAGGGCTCCCCGGAGCAGCCAAGCCCCCCAAGGTCAGGTACTGACCTGGCCAGAGGCCAGGGTGCACCCCATGCCCTCTTAGAAGAACCTGTCCATCATGTTCGTGCCTCTGACTCAACCACGGCCCATCTGCTCACCCCGTGGTTTTTCTTCTGCCCCTAAATCCACTTTCCATTCTCCTCCCTCTGCTCTAACCCTCCCCTGATTTGACCCTCTCTATCAGGGGTTTTCTCTTGGGCACTCTTCAGAGGTCATCTTTCCATCCCCTCACCTTATCTAAGTCAGAGCTTGAATCAGGACAGACACCTCAGGGCCTCTCTGGGAACCCACCTCACCATCTCAAGTTGGGAAACTTTAGCCCCTGCAGCTCTCACTGCTGTCTGGTAACAGGAGAAGAAGCATCACCCGGGAGGTTGTTGGAAAGGCAGAATCTCAGGTGCCACCCCACACCTACTAGATCAGAATCAGCATTTTAGCGAGAAACCTAGGGGATCTGAATGTGTAGTGAAGTTTGAAAAGCACTGGTCCAGTCTTTAGCGGCAACTTGCCTGATGCAACACAGCAAGTATTTCCTGGCACCTGCTATGGGCTCTGCCCGGGTCCAGGGTCCGCCTCTCAACACCGTGCGATGCCTCCTCCTCGACACCGTTGAAATCTGCATGGTCACGTGTGCAGAAATAACCATATACCGTGCCTTTGCCTTATACAAAATCGAGACCCTCTGCCTCTGTCTACGCTGCCATTCAAATTGTTCATGTACTTGAAGGCCATTGCAACCAAAAGTGTCCTTTGGTTCGTGATGCTGCTGTGGTGTTTTCACTTCCAAAGTAAAAGAATAAATGGGTTTGGGTAGCAGCATGAAAGATGCAAATTAGACTCAAGAATGAACTCCCTGTCATTGCAAATAAAACACTAGAAAGGTTCCCAGGAGAAGTTCCAAAGTGCGTGGAAGCCTTTTAAATAGGACAATTTGGGCATCTGTTGGAATGAGCTGGGTATCCGGCTCCATGTTACTACCTACTCTGGGAGTCTTTAGCTTAGGGGATGGGCTCAGTCTAGTCTATCTGGCCTTTCTCCTTGACCCTCTTCCCCTGCCACCTTCTTTTCTATCCCTTGCCAAATGAGTATCTCCCAGATTTTTTTTTCTTTTCTTTTCTTACCCCAAGGAACACACCTATCCTATAAAGTTCTCTAAGGCTATCACCAGTGTGGCAGCTATGAGCCACATGTGACTATTTAACTCTAAGTTAATTTAAAGTAAATAAAATAAACAATTCAGCTCCTCAGATGCACTCGCCGCATTTCAGGCGCTCAGTAGGCATCGGTGGCTGGCGGCTACCATGCTGGACAACACAAAGTGCTACTGGGCTATTTCATCCACCCCGAAAGTGCTCTTGGACAATTGGACAGGGCTGCCCTAACGCGTTCTCACAGAAACTCACCCGGGAGCCTGCGCACAGAAGGTCATCTCCCCGCTTGGTAGGCAAAGCTTGTCTTATCATTATGGTGTGTCCAGGAGTCCAAGGAACTCAGGTATCCCTCAGGGTCTTAAGATTTGGCCTGAAAGCCTTAAGCAGCAAGAGCCGTGCAGATCCCCCTGCCCTCCCAGCCCCTGAGGTCTGACCAGCTGCCTCTGTCTTTGTCTTGCCCTGCTGGGTCCCTCTGTGACTGGTGCCAGGACTGAGTCGGTGGCTGAGAAGATGTTGACCAATTGGTTTACTTTCCTGCTCTACAAGTTCCTCAAGGTATGATTGGATTCTGGGGGACCTCTGGGCCTACCTCAGTTTCCCCACCAGCCTGGGAATGAACCAGCATCCCCCCTATTTCCTCCACGGCCCCCAAGTCCACAGATGCTGGGGCCTAGCTCCTAGAACCCCGCCAAGAAATGTAGTTTCCCTTGTCATGGAGGGAACAGGCTCCTGACCATCTCAGGAGACAGAGACCCACGGTCAGGCCTGGCTTGAGAGGCACGGTCCCCACAGGTCACTGTCTCACAGGTGAGGGGAGATGAGCTTCTGAGAAGACCCTGCATTCCCATTTCACGCTGAAGACAAGTCACCCCTTTTTTTTCCTCTTGCTCTCCTCCTGCCCCTCCGGCCCCAGACTTACTGAGGCTGATGAGGGTCCTGGGCAGGTACAGGAGCACGTGTGGCGGCAGATAAGCCGAGGACATGCCTGGGAGGTGGAAGAGCTGCTCGGCCTCCAATTACTAACTTGTTTTCTAAGGAGTTCACGCCACCGAGGACTGACCTCTGTCTCTCTCTCCCTCTCTTTTTTTTTTAATATATCTTTATTGGAGTATAATTGCTTTCCAAGGGTGTGTTAGTTTCTGCTGTATAACAAAGTGAATCAGCTATACATATACATATGTCCCCATATCCCCTCCCTCTTGCATCTCCCTCCCTCCCTCCCTATCCCACCCCTCCAGGACCTCTGTCTCTAGATGGGGCTGCAGAGAAAGCAGGGTGGAGTGAGGGCGGGGAGAGGGGCAGAGAGGGGGCCGGGGGCCGGGGAGATGAAAAGAGAGCTCAAGAATGGCAGTGGGAAGGAGCAGGAGAAGAGAATTATAACTGAGGAGTGGAAAGCAGCCCTTCGGAGAGGCAGAGGCTGGGGGAGGCCGGGCTCCGCACACCTGGGGCCCGGGGTCCACCCAGCATGACTCTTCTCTGTGTCCAGGAGTGTGCCGGGGAGCCCCTCTTCTCCCTGTTCTGCGCCATCAAGCAGCAGATGGAGAAGGGGCCCATTGACGCCATCACGGGCGAGGCCCGCTACTCTCTGAGCGAGGACAAGCTCATCCGCCAGCAGATCGACTACAAGACCCTGGTAAGCCAGCCTCCCAGCTCCTCCCCGTGGCTCTGGTGGGTGGGTTGTGGCCCTGCGCAGCCCCTGCCCAGCCGAAAGGATGGTGGAAATGCTGACGACCATCCTCTCTAACGCCTCTTTAATGCCACTGCTCTCAGCCACCTCTCTGGGTGCCCACTGCACGGGGCCAGCCTGGTGTTCCACCTGTGCCAGTCACTCCATCTGTGCCGGTCACCCCGACTTCCTTGTCCTAACATGCCAGGGCACCTGGATTTGAAGACCGGTGGCTCAGACACACCTGAGCAACAGCAAGAGACCGGTGTGCTTTCAGGCCGGTGCACTGGATTGTGGGGCAGTAACCCCTTGCCGGCAGCTGGCTGACTGATCCCAGGGAATGAACTCCTTCTCAGCAGTTCTCCCAGTGGAGAACCCACACTTCGCAGACCAGTTCCAAGCAGGTAGCATGTAGAGCACGAAAGAGGGGAAGCCAGAAGTGGTTGCTCGTGGTTCTGAAGGTCGCACCTACATGACCCGAGCTGTAGGATGGGAGGCCAGGCTGGCCTAGCGGTTTAAGGTGTTTGTCCAGGGAACAGGGGGATCCCCTCAGTCAACGTTACACTCCCTTTCCTGCCAGAAACAGGCATCCTAGGAGGCAGCAAAGCTCAGCATTTAAGAGCACGGGGTTTGGAATCGGGCAGAGCTGGATTGGAGCTATGACTCCTTCTGACCAGCTGGGGGATTCGGGGCTTAATCTCTCCAAGTTTGGGTTTTGTTTTTTTAATCTGAAAAAAAAAAAAACAGGGATAATAATAAAAGAGGGATAATGACAGCATGTAGCTCCCGAAGGTGTCCAGAAGATGGAGTGGGATCTGGTGTACAAAGCTGTGAGCCCAAGGTCAGCCCACTGCTGCCTCACGGGGGCTCTGCTTCCTCTTTCCCGCCATACCTGTCCGCTGGTGCCCACTGTCTCTCCAGGCGGGAGAGCTCACTCTTGGGCTTTTCTTGGAGAGAGTTGTGACCTCCCACCAGATCTTTTCCAGGAAAGAGAAGAGGAGGTAGAAGAAAGGAGTGAGAAAACAAGATAAAAGATAAATGTGGAGGGTGGTACGTGGGTGGATCCCAAGAATGGAGGTGGAAGAGACAGCAATGGTGTTAAAGAGGACAGAGAATAGATGGGATTTAAAATGCAGTCATTGGGAAGTGAGACACATGACAGGCCAAGGCATGGCAGAGCCCGGCAGGGGCCGAGAGCCGAGGATGAATCCCAGACCCCGAGGCCAGCTGGGGAGACATCCCTGCCACTCTGAATAAAGCCAGTCTTGCTGGCTGGGCGTGATGCAACCGTGATGCACCTGTCCCACTCCGTCCTCGGAGGGCCCTGGGAATCCCAGCAGGCATCTCAGCAGATTTGCCGGGATTGGCTCAGTTGACGAGGCTTTGAGGCAGCAGGGTGAGTGAGGGCCCTGCTTCTTTGCAGTCGTCGTCTGCTCCAGAGGAGAGAGTTAGAAGCTCTGATTAAAATGGGAAAGGAAGGGCTTCCCTGGTGGCGCAGTGGTTGAGAGTCCGCCTGCAGATGCAGGGGACACGGGTTCGTGCCCCGGTCCGGGAAGATCCCACATGCCGCGGAGCGGCTGGGCCCGTGAGCCACAACTACTGAGCCTGCGCGTCTGGAGCCTGTGCTCCGCAACGGGAGAGGCCACAGCAGTGAGAGGCCCGCGTACTGCAAATAAATAAATAAATGGGAAAGGAAAAAAAAAACCTTCCAAAAATAGAGACCAGAATAGATTTCTTAATGAGCTAGAACTACTGTTGAAATGTCTCCTGCCTGGTCTCTCCCTCTCCCTTTCTTTCCCATCTCATCAGCGGCTCCCCAGTATTGAATCCAACACGGTTGTAATAACACTCTGTCCCCAGATTGCAGCATCCTTTATTCCAGAGCCCAAACTACTGTTAGCACACCCAGCCTGGTTGCAGATGACTTCAAGAGAATGTGAGGAAATTGGAGTGGGTCAGGGACGCGCATCCATTTGAGGTGGAAAGAGTTGGGGAAGAGGCACCGTGAGGAAAGGGGAAGGAAATTACAGTTGTCTTGCTTGGAGAAGAAATGGCTGTGGGGAGGTTTCATAGCCATCCTCAGGCCTGTGAAAGGAACCCCCCCACGTGGAAGGGGGAGCAGCCCGGTGGTGGTGAGGAGGGGCCAGGAAGAAAGTGTGTTAGCAGCAGACAGGACTGACCCGAGACTCCAAGATGAAGGGGTCAGAAAAAGACAGGGTGGCCTGCAATTCAGCACTGGCTGGAGGAGCCCAGGGTACTTTGGGCCAACTGATGGTAACCTTGTGCTGGGCGGAAAGGGTAACCACAAAGAGTGAGACAGGTGCTGAGAGGCTCAGCCAGTATCACTTGACAGTCAGATGCACCACCTACGTGTTGAGTGATTAATTAGATTGAATTTGGACTAGCATGGCCTAGGGGCCTGCTGCTGGGAGTGCCCAAGGGCATAAACTGGGAGCCTGCTAGAGTGCTAGGTGCTCACCTGGGATCCTGCCTGAATGCAGAGTCTCAGACCCCATCCTCGACCTCCTGAGTCAGAATGTGCGTTTTCACAAAACCCCTTTAGTGATTCTATTCACAGGAAAGTTTGAGAAACACTGACCTAGCAGAACAAACCCCAGGCAGTTGCTCTGAAATAGCCAAGAGACCTGGGCGTGGGGCTGGGGAAGGGAACTTCCAGGTGGAGCTGGGGCTTGGCCAGCGGCCAGGGAACCCTGTCCCTCCGTGGGACCACTGCTGCTTCTCCGGATGCCCTGAAGCATCCACAGAGTTGTTCTCATGGGGCCACCACGAACCCCAGGGGCAAGCAGAAATGTCAGGGGGGCATACTCAGGTGGCAGCCCCCGCTTCATGGTCTCACAGCCCAGAAGAAGCTGTGATACTGCCTGGGGGAGGCCAGGCTCCACCACCACCACTGGCCCAGAGCTCAGGACCCCAGGGCAGCACCAAGTACTAGGCTGTGCTTGGCCACGGAGGGGGGCTGGGAGGGGTCCCGGAAGGCTCTTAGGAGGCAGGGAATGGCTGGGAGAGGGCACACAGGAGGAGCACGTGGTCCAGAGTTCCTTCCAGCATTGTTTTCGGTTTAAAACATTTTGAGGGTGACAGTTCGGTTTTATAGATTTAGGAGGTTCTCTTCTTAATGGAATGAGCATGTTCCCGTGGGAGCTCACAGCAGTCTGGTCGCTAATGAAAGGCAGGCGTCCAGGGGCCAGGGTTCTGACTGCCGCCACGTGGACCAGGAACGGGTGGGGATGGGCAGAAGGCTGTCGTCTGGATCTGCAGACCAGACGTACGGTTGGGAAATGGTTGGCGGGGGAGGCGGTACAGTGAAGGTTCTGAGAAGGGAGCGCACAGAGGGCGCAGGCAGCAGGGTCAGACGGGCTGCAGAACCCGGCTCGGCGCGGCCATCTGGCAGCACCTGTGACCCACAACACCCACCCGGATCCACTCTGGTCCACCCAAAGATCCCACGGTCTCATCACGGAGAGAGAGCCCACACTGAAGACGGCAAGAGAAGCAAAGCTGTTAGAAATGGCCCAGAACTTTTTTTTTTTAATAAATTTATTTATTTATTTATTTTTGGCTGTGTTGGGTCCTCGCCACTGCACGTGGGCTTTCTTTTCAGTCGCGGCGAGCGGGGGCTGCTCTTCGTTGCGGTGCGCAGGCTTCTCATTGTGGTGGCTTCTCTTGTTGCGGAGCACGGGCTTCAGTAGTTGTGGCACAGGGGCTCAGTAGCTGTGGCTCAAGGGCTCTAGAGCGCAGGCTCAGTAGTTGTGGCGCACGGGCTTAGCTGCTCTGCAGCATGTGGGATCTTCCCGGACCAGGGCTGGAACCCGTGTCCCCTGCATTGGCAGGCGGATTTTTAACCACTGCGCCACCAGGGAAACCCTGGTCCAGAACTTTTTAAAGGAAAAAATATAGTTTGGTGCATTAGGCAGAGTCTTAACTTATCTGACTAGTTCCAAAAAGAGAAATGGAGGTCCTGAGCTAGGGTGGCCTCTTCCCCTAATACCAGGTTTCAGGTTCGGAGCCAGGAAGGGCTGTCAGGTGGCCTGAACTTGCAGTTTTTTAAAGGGCACCTTTTTTTTTTTTTTTTTTTTTTGCGGTATGTGGACCTCTCACCGCTGTGGCCTCTCCCGTTGCGGAGCACAGGCTCCGGACGCGCAGGCTCAGCGGCCATGGCTCACGGGCCCAGCCGCTCTGCGGCACGTGGGATCTTCCCGGACCGGGGCACGAACCCGTGTCCCCTGCATCGACAGGCGGACTCTCAACCACTGCGCCACCAGGGAAGCCCTAAAGGGCACCTTTTTATTTTTAAAGAACACTCTAAGCTTCTTACAGATTCTCCAACCTCCAATCAGCCCAGAACCCTCACAAAAATCGAAGCACATGAAATCTTTGGAGAAAGGAGCCAGATTCCCATTAGTGTGGGTGTGTGTATGGGACAGAGTAATGAGAAAGACAGACCGACACACAGGGATGGGGGTTTCAGAGGTGGGCGAGGGTCTGGGTGTGTTGCTGAGATGCTGCCTAGTGTGTGTGTGTGTGTGTGTGTGTGAGTGAGTGAGTGAGAGAGAGAGAGGGGTGGCAGGGGGACATGCAGTAGTGTCCATTCTCTGACACGTTGCCCCTCATTGCCCCCTCCTGCTTGGATATTGTTCCCTTTGATAAATCAGGATTTTAATGGAGTCTCTCGTGAAGAGTGAAATATGCAGCTCCTACTCCTGCAGTGATGCTGAAGCTGTACCACTTTCCTGCTGCTTGTGGGGACAGGAAGGGTAGAGGGCTTGGCTGGGGTCGCCCCACCCCTGTCCAGTCCAACCTGCCGAGGCGGAGCCAGTCAGGATAGGACTCCGGGATGCGGCTGGCATTCCCAGGGCTCTCCATGCTGCCCTCCCCACTCACCGCCTCTCCCCACCGCCCGCAGGTCCTGAGTTGTGTCAACCCAGACAATGCCAACAGCCCTGAGGTCCCAGTGAAGATCCTCAACTGCGACACCATTACTCAGGTCAAGGAGAAGATTCTGGATGCCATCTTCAAGAATGTGCCCTGCTCCCACCGGCCCAAGGCTGCAGACATGGACCTGGGTGAGTAGGGCCGCCCACCCAGGGGGCTGTGCTGTGACTGCTTGGAAGCCCCTCTTACCGACCAGTGGAGCCAGGGTGCAGGGAGCAGGCGTGCACGGCCCCCAGGAGCCCAGGAGGTGCACCTTCATGGCCACTTAGTGAGCAGTAAGCAGAGGGGGGACCACAGTCTGGTGATCTGACTGCCTCTGGGATCTTTTGAGTAGCCGAGGGGTGGGAGTGGAGGTGTCACATCGGCAGTGAAGAGGATTTAGTCTGAATCTGTGTGGCCCAAGGTCTTGCCGCTACCTGCGTCGTGCCCCCAGGCCCTTCCCTTCGCCTCTGCTCTGTGCCTCTAATTTTTGCTGACTACCGAAGGCAAGAGGGATCTGGGTCAGTGGTGGAGGATGGAGAGAAAGGATAGGGAAAAATGAGATATGACAGCCTACTGGGGAGTAGGATGACATTTTATTTGAATGTTCCACGAATAGATCGCATAGCCTATATAAACAAGGGCATGCCACTTAGGGCCAGCTGTCCTTGGATCCAGTTATGGCTTGCCTGAGTGTTTAATAAGATATCGTCCTGGGGAAATCCTAGTGGGGAGCCCCAAGCTCCAAAGAGGCCGGGGCTGAAGAGAGGCAGTTTGGCATTGTGGATCAGCATCAAACATGCCTGGGTTTGAGTTCTGGTTCCACCAAGTCCTAGCTGTGTGACCTTGGTCTAGTTACTTAACCTTTCTGTGCCTTAGTTTCCTTGCCTATAAAATGGAGATTAATAATAGTGCCTGCCTCACTGTAAGAATGAAAGGAGATGATGCATGAAAAAGCCTCTAATGCACTGTCTGGCCCATAGTACGTACTCAGTATCGGCTGCTACTGTTACTGGTTATGGAGATAATAGTGGTAAGGAAACGGTATGTGTCTGTTTGTTGGTCCTGGGCCTGGAGGAAAAGGTGTTTATGTGTGTGTGTGGTTGGGTCTGGAGATTGGTGGAAACATAGAGGTGGGAGGACCTCCAGAGGCCCCTAATCCATCCATCTGGCCTCTCTAAGCTGGCTTCAGCTAAGCCATCCAAGACAGATGGGCGTCTGTGCTATTTTCTAAACTCCACAGGGAATTTGATCCCCTCCCAGTGCCTCGCCCCACCTGCCCCCAAATTCTGATGCCTAAAGACTCAGGATCAGGAATTTCTGCTCACTCACCTCAATTCTTACTGCTTCCCTTCCCCCATCTCCTCCTGGCTGGCTGTTGTCTGGATGTGTTTGGCCCTGTGCCTGGAGCTCCATGGCCCCAGGGAGAGAGACTGGCTGAGCATGTGCTCCCTGGCTGAGCATGTGCTGCCGTTCACTTTGGAGGTGTCTCTGTGTATGTTGTTTCTAGGACCAAGAAGAAGCATCTGTGAGAGTCTGCAGTGGGGGGGGCGGGGGCGGTGTTGGGCAAGTGTGTCCATGTGTGTCCCGGGCACTGGTCCCTAGAGTTGGAGTGGGCATTTGTGTCTGTATGCGGGTGATTCTGCTGCCATGAACGTCCCACAGACTGATGGAGCCAAGGGCTCGCTTACAGAACCAGTGCAAGAGAAAACAGTTTCTGGGAAGGAAGACCCCTGTGTTTCCCACCCCCAAACAATTAAGTGGGCTACTCCATAATGGGTCTCCCAGGGAGAGTTGAATTCACAAGGGTAACCAGGTAGCACTCACCATGCCTTTTGTTCATCTGTGGGAGCCATGGCAGGGTCCACCCTCGGCTTTTCAAAGTCATTATCTGCAAAATGGGTGGGTGGGAGGAGAGCCCTGGCCTAACGGGGCAAGAGGAGGAGCTGTTATAAGAACCTGTATCTTTATGCCGAAGGTGTTTAGAGAGCTCACGGGTGCGGGTGCATGTAGAATTGTGCGCTTCTGGTGCTTGGGAATGGGGTGACCTCCCATGGGGGAGAGAGACCGCGTCATGGCTGGTGGATATGCTGCTCAAGACCAGCCCTCCCCACCTGGAAGCCACACACCCAGAGCTTGGGAGGGGGAGGGGCTGCTTTTTAACTTCAGAACATTTGCTGGGTTCTAGCCCAGCAAAGCATCATTAATGAAAGGATGTGATGCATCTGGAGTGAAGGCACCAGCATCCAGAGCAGCCACGGCCACTTCCTGCCACCCACTTCCTGCCGTCCACTTCCTGCTGATGTCC